>NC_080420.1:11264697-11569829 GCF_029873635.1 Malania oleifera | reverse complement strand
AACTTAATACAATTTTGTATTTAAATTTCTCCAAATCCCTAAAAATCCAAATCCAAGCCCTGAAATTCATGCTTCCAAACAACACCTTATATTATACAAAGTTGTGTCTGATGGTGTCTTCACTTTCAAAAAAAATGTATTTATATAGAACTTATTTTTATAATAATAGAAACAAAAACCATAGACAATAGTTGTGTCTGCACAAAAGCGAAAGAAGTACTCCGCAATTAAAGCATTACTCCAATAGCATATATCTTTATCTCGAAAGTAGCTTTTCTAAGTTCATTCTTGGAGGGGAAAAACAAGGAATAAAAGATTTATACTCAAAAGTTTCATGAATCTTAATTGTGAGAGTATCGTGGATATCATATAATCGTGCATCATAATTCACAAGATAAACTTCTTGGTTGGGGAGAGGGAGATTCAGTTAAGATGTGCCTGGTGAAACGTATGGATTTCCTCTAGAAAAAAAAAGGTTCTACATTTATTATTGTATCTTGAACTGTACGTTTTTGGGAAATATGTGAACATCCTCAAACAATTACGTAAGAAACATGATCAACAAAGGTAAAACAAGGAATCCAATGACAAATATTATCTGCCATTTTTTGACTATGTAAATGCTAACCAAACAAAAATATATCATGCTGTCATGATAGCTTAAGCATAGTTGTCAAATTGAGATTAGAATAGAGAATCAAAATCCCAACTTCAGGAATCAAAACTTGCATCGAATCGTAAGACCAGTACAAAATTCAAAAGCAACTTCAAACAACATGCACATATGGACAACAAACAGAATAATAAAATCCATAAAAGTTCTAAAAAATAAGGATTGATTATGTTGCTAATTGGAATGGCACCTGCCCTTAAAGCAACTTTTGTCAGTCAGAATTCCCACTCCACCATGATCTATTTAGCTTAAGCATGTATTCACTAACAAAAAATAAGCTAGCTATACATGTTCTATGATATAACCACTCTACCTCTATCAAGCATCAAGTTGAGGTTTTGTGAGGCCTAAGCCTATTAAATATGTCATCTTCAAAACAGAAAAAAAAATGTCATATTCATAATTCAAGTAATGTACTAAGATAAGATAAACTATGTATATACTACTAATGTGCATCTTTATTCATCATCACTGCCTTCATCTTCTAAAGCAATCATCTTATCTCGCTCTTCCTCTTCATCTCCTTCATGATAATAAATCATTTCACAACTTCAGCTTCTTCAGCATCTTTGCATTTTCCTCTCCAATAGAAAAAAGATATTAAGATAGAAGAATGTACAAATAGGATGAGAAATCTTCAAAAAGAAAACAAGATAAAATAATACAAAGGAAAAAACAAAAAACAAACTCAAGCTAGCAGAGCCGACCAATCACACTGGGTATCGCTGCCAGCATAATGCCAAAACACCATCATAGAGAACACCCACGTGGAAGCGAAATCATATGGCATTATAAAATATATAGAATTTGTAAGCTGAAGTCAATTCTATTCAACTTGCTGTAAATTATGTACATCCCAATCTTATAATACAATTGCCTATTCTAATAAGGAAATAATCCCCCTACAGAATAATATAAAATCTCCTATATTTACCCACTTTTCTAATTTACCCATTATACACAAAGATACTCGGGATTTTAACACTCCCCCTCAAGTTGGATCATAGATATTAATCATCTCCAACTTGCTAATGAGATCATCAAAGTTCTGTCGTGCCTTCCCTTTCGTAAAGATATCTGCAGTTTGTTCCTTGGTAGGTATATAGGTCATACAGATAGTTCCTTCTTCAACTTTCTCTTTGATAAAATGTCGGTCCACTTCTACATGTTTAGTCCTATCATGTTGAACTGGATTGAGAGAGATACTGATGGCTGCTTTGTTGTCACAATAGAGTTTGATAGGAAATTTCACCAGGACCTGTAGTTCATCCAAGAGTTTTCGTAACCATAGTCCTTCACATAATCCTTGAGCAACTACTCTTAACTCAGCTTTGGCACTACTACGAGCCACTACATTCTGTTTTTTGCTTCTCCAAGTTACCAGATTTCCCCAGACAAGTGTGCAATAACCGGTGGTGGACCTTCTATCTTCCACTAATCCGGCCCAATCTGCATCTGTAAAGATCTCTACTTCCTTGCTTTCACATTTCTTGAAGAAGAGTCCTTTGCCCGAGGAACCCATGAGATATCGAAGGATCTTGTATACAGCATCTAAATGAGCTACTTTTGGTGAATGCATATGTTGACTTACCACACTAACTGCAAATGCAATATCTAGTCTGGTATGTGATAAGTAGATCAGCTTACCAACCAATCTCTGATACTCCTTTTCAATAGATATTCCACAGTCTTCGACCCTCTTTACTACTTCAATCGGGGTTTCATTAGGTTTGCATCCTAGCATGCCAGTTTCAATTAGGAGATCAATGACATACTTTCGCTAAGAGACACTAATACCCTTTTTCGTTCTAGCAACTTCCATGCCCAAGAAGTACCGCATTTGTCCCAAGTCTTTAACTTCAAATTCAGTAGCTAAAACTTTCTTCAATCTTTTCATCTCTACTGTATCATCCCTAGTTAAAATTATATCGTCAACATACACTATTAGAATTGTTCTCTTACCTCTTTCAGACTGTTGGAAGAATAAAGTGTGATCAGATTGCCCTTGTCGATATCCTTGGTTCTTTATTACTTTTGCAAATCTGTCAAACCATGCCCTGGGAGATTGCTAGAGTCCATACAAGGACTTTTTGAGTTTACACACTTTGTTTTCTTCACCTTTCTTACTAAAGCCTGGTGGTATTGTCATGTAGACTTCTTCTTCTAACTCGCCATTTAGAAACGCATTCTTAATGTCAAGTTGTTGTAGTAGCCAATCTAAATTGGCTGCCAATGATAAGAGAACCTGAACTGTATTCAAGTTGGCCACTGGTGCAAATGTCTCTGTATAGTCAATGCCATAAGTCTGTGTGAATCCTTTTGCAACGAGTCGGGCTTTATATTGTTCAACTGTCCCATTAGATTTATATTTCACTATGAAGACCCATTTACAGCCAACTGGCTTCTTCCCTCTCGGAAAATTCATTACATCCGAAGTCCCATTTTTCTCCAGATCCCACATTTCCTCCATGACAGCCTCCCTCCATTTAGGTATTTCCAGAGCTTCCTGAATATTCTTTGGAATTCTCATCCTGTCAAGGTTAGAGGAAAAAACACGATATACCATAGACAAGCTTTTATAAGACATATATTTAGACCAGGGATATTGAGTACACGACCTGGTTTGTTTTCTGACTGCAATAGGTAAATTGATGTCATCAGGTACAGAATTATCAAAAGAGAGCTCATGAGACTCATGGTTGTTCGAAGCCATAACCGGTTCCAACACTCTTGGTGCCTCAGGTATGAGATTCTCCCCGTTCTTTGTGTTTGGCTTTCTTGAGTAAACCAATATGACTGTGCTTTTTGCTTTTCTGCATCTCCCCCTAAGGTTAAGTGCTCTTTTGTGTTTGAAAGGTCAAGAAGTGATGCAACAGGAGACTCAGTGGATGGGTCGGGGAATGAAGTAATAGGAGACTCAATGGATCGCACAGAGTCAATGGTAAAAAAGTCAAAGAACCGATCTTCACTCCATTGCTCCCCCTGAAGAGAGGGCTTTGGGAAATAAGGAGTGGTTTCAAAGAATGTAACATCAAGGCTAACAAACATTCATTTTGAAACAGGGTCATAGCATTTGTAGCCTTTCTGGGTAGGGAAGTAACCAATGAAGACACATTTAACGACACGAGGATCCAATTTATCACGATGGTGAGCATGAACATGAACAAAAGTCGTACAGCCAAAGATTTTCAGCGGGATATTGGAGGGGAGTCAAGAGGTAGGAAAATGTTCTTGGAATTTCTGGAGAAGAATGGCAAAGGAAAGTACTCGACTCGGCATTCGATTAATGAGATGTGTAGCTGTTAAGATAGCATCTCCCCAAAAATAGTTTCTCATGTTTGTAGTGAACATCAATGCCCGAGCTACTTCAAGTATACATCTGTTTTTCCGTTCAGCAACCCCATTTTGTTGAGGGGTATCCACACAAGAACTCTGATGAACAATCCCATTTTCTTGAAGATAAGTTCCCAAAACATCATTAAAATATTCCGTATCATTATCAGTACGTAAAATTTGAATGTGAGTCTGGAATTGTGTTTGAATCATGGAATGAAAACTGACAAAAATGGAACGGACTTCAGCTTTATTTTTCAACAAATAAACCCAACAAGGACGAGTATGGTCATCAATAAAAGTAACAAACCATTTTGTATGGGTGCGACTAAGGGATCTTGAGGGTCCCCACAAATCACTGTGAATCAGAGTAAATGGACGAGTTGGTTTGTATATGGATGTTGGGAAAGAAGCACGCCGATGTTTTGCAAGCTCACACACTTCACATTGAAACTCAGAAGACATTTTATTTGAACATATAAACGGAAATAAATGTTTGAAATATTGAAAATTTGGGTGACCCATCCTAGAATGCCATAACAAAAGTTCACTATCTCTAGAAATAGATGCAGAATCACAAATTACAGTATTACATTGTTCACTCAAGGTTGCCTCCTCAAAGTAGTAGAGTCCTTCATATGCTTTAGCAGTGCCAATCGTCTTCCCCGATGATAGGTCCTGAAAAACCCAAAGAGAGGAAACAAATTTAGCAGAGCAGTTGGAGTCTTTTGTTAACTAGCTTATGGATAACAAGTTGCAAGATAACTTGGGAACATGTAGGACAGATTTTAAGGTTACGGAGTCAGATATGCGAATACTTCCTTTACCGGCGACTGATGAGAGTGAACCATCTGCAATTTTGACTCTCAGGTTTCCAGCATATGGTGAATAGGATGAAAAGAATTGATAAGAACCAGTCATATGATCAGATGCACCCAAGTCAATTATCCATGGTGAGTTGTGACAGGATATAGCATTTAAGGCTGATAAATAATTACCTCTGTGAGCTAGAGAACCAGTGGAAGACTAACCCGATGTTTGAATGGAGGTAATCATTTTATATAACTGATCTATCTTCTCAGGGCTGAATGCACTACTTGGACTGATATTATTGGTTTTTTCGCCTTGTAATTTTTCAGTTGAACTCTCAGTGGTAGCCTGATACCCACGATTTTTTTGATATTGTCTTGGCTTCCAATCTGCAAGCTTTCCATGAATCTCCCAACAGATTTCTTTTGAATAACCTGGCTTTCGACAGTGCTCACACCATAATTTGCCTTTTTGCGGTTTTTGGTCGTATCCTCCCGAGCCTTTTGATATTAGAGCTAAGACGTCCGACCCACCTGGATCTAGGGCTGGTATTTCAGGCCTGTGGCTTCAGCATCACGCGTCTTCGGCTCTCCTCCCTCCTTACTTCGGCGAACACCTCTCGGGTTGATGGCAGCGGTCGTCGGCCAAGAATTCGTCCCCGTACGTCATCCAGATCTCGATTGAGGCCGGCCAAGAACTCGAAGACCCATTCGTTTTCGAGTCGTTTTTTGTATCGTGCGCTGTCGCCGGAGCATTCTCATTCTTCTTCGATGCTCAAGTCGAGCTCCTGCCAGAGATGAGTCATCTCCATGAAATACTCCGTAACGCCTCGCTCGCCTTGCCTCATCTGCCACAACCGGGTCTTGATCTCAAAAATCTGCGAGTAACTTTCGACGTCAGAATATGTCTCACGAACAGCGTCCCAGACGTCTTTCTTATTCGCCGTTGGTAAGAACAAGTAGATCTTCCCGATTGAAGGCTGCATCGAGTTGACGAGCCAAGCAGTGACCATGGAGTTCTTGGACCTCCATTTTTGCAAGGCTACAACTTCGGTGGAGTCTGGTTTCCTCCGTTCGCCGGTTCACCGGTAAGATAACCTAGCCTCCCCTTTCCTTCAATTACCAATTTTACGGATTGAGCCCACTGACGGAAATTTTTTCCGTTTAATTTTTCCACTGCGAGTGGAAAGGTTGTGTTGTCAAGCCCATTCGAACCCCCAACGGATGTGGTCTCTGAGTCGCCGTTGATATTTTCAGCAGGGGTCGACCCTCTGCTGTTGACGGTGCCGGTGGTGGTGACGCCGGCCATAGTTAGCTAAGGTTGAGAAACCCTAGCTCTGATACCATGTGAGCTTAATTCAATTCTATTCAACTTGCTATAAATTATGTACATCCCAATCTTATAATACAATTGCCTATTCTAATAAGGAAATAACCCCTCTACAGAATAATATATAATCTCCTATATTTACCCACTTTCCTAATTTACCCATTATACACAAAGATACTCAGGATTTTAACAGAATTATTTCTAAAACTCCAATCATAAACTAATAACTTGGGGAGTTAAAAAAAAAAATTGGATAGAAAAAGAAATTCATTAAGATAGAAGAATGTATAAAGCATATGACAATTCCTCCAAAAAAAAAAAAAGTAATAAGAACCAAAAAAAGAAGCCAATACAAAGGAAAACAAAAAAAATAAAATAAAAAAAAATCTAATAGAGCCAACCAATCATGTTGGATATCAAAGAAAACTATAACGCCAAAACACCAACATAGAGAACACCCACATGGAAGCAGGAAAAACAACCTTGTCCCAAGATGAAGCACAATCTTGACTAATCCAGGCATTTCTCTAGCCAGGTTACCCAGCAACAAAAACTGCACAGCACCACAAAAACCTAGGATTTTTTTATCTCCTAAAGCCCATAAAATCAATCAAAATAGTCCAAAGAATGAGGACAGACCAACATTTCCTAACAGAAGGACCAGCTTGTTCTATAAGCACCAAGCCGCAGAGCAATGAGAGAATGAACGAGCATGATTACCAGTATTAGAATATCATATTACATAACATCAGGAGAGAGAACCAAACATGTGCGTGTTTTTCGTCCACCAATTCAGCCCACACCAGAATCAGAGGAATGAATAACACAGCAACTCTATAAAATCACACATGCATAGAACAGCACTCACACAGAGACACACATCAGCACTGCAAATCTTAAAAGTTCCAAAACTTCAAGAGGAAGCTACAACCACAGAACTGAAGTTACAGTTTCCTAGGAGGAATCACAGACACAAATAGTCTCTCACTCATCCTAGACCATAACTTTGACCACCCAGAACAGGGCAGACCACAAGGAAGCACCACAGACACTTAACAGCAGTATGGACGCTCCACAACCAATATAGCAGTAGCAAGAAGCATAGGCAGGCATGGAAACAGAAATGACCGCATCATAACAGCATAATGGTCCAGCAGTCAGAGGAAACATCAGAACAGCAACAGCAGTCTGCAGAAACTGTTGGATGCTGTCTTTACATGAGCGGACTGCCACAAGCAACACAACACTCACCAGAGTGGCTCACAGCTGAGAGGAAAAGGCTAGAAAAACTCTTTAAGTGACTCTCAAACCAGGAAAAAAAAACTCTCTACTTTAAGGGTTGACAAGGGAGAGAAAAGGTGAGGAAGAGAGGGCTATAACTACATCAAATTAATCAGGTTCAGAGAAACTGCTCTGATACCAGGCTGTCAACCTAAAAAAAATTGAAGAATCAAAGAAGAAAATAAAGCACTTAGGGTTAGAGATGAAGAGAAGAAGAAGAAAAAACCGATCAGCAGTTTTTTTCCTGGAGCCTTACTGTAACGACCCGACCCTTTACACGGACTCAGGTGTCACTCACATACATCAAATACCTATACCTGTTCAAGATATGGAAACAACCCGCCCTAAACAGGGACATACAGGTGTAAAACATACATAATCATGATGTAAATGTCGCGGAAAAACATAAACATCCATTGGGATTACTACTAGCCTTATACCAGAGTTCACTAATACATCCATAATTTACATACATTCGGACTTAGAGTAATCGTCATATTACAACCCTCCAAAAAGGACTTTCATCAAGTTTAGTACAAAAATTTAGATGCTTACGTAAGCTAACCAAAATAACCTCCCTAGTCCTTTTATCTACTAGGACCGACGCACGGATGGACCTGAAAACAAAGGTTGTAAGATAGGGTGAGACACCTCTCAGTAAGGAAGAAGGAGTTACAACAGTGTGTGACTGCATACATGCATATTTTCATTCAACATCTGGAATATAAATCAAATATTTTCAATACAGTAATGCATCAGGTATATCATTATTCATATTACAAAATTCCCACATCTGTCTTTCGACCATTTAATGATTTATCAGATGACCAACAGCAAAATATCCCTATAACCAGTTTTACCCCGTGGCTCGGGTTGTGCATTGATACTCGTCCAATGCCCTGTTCGTGCAGGCATTGTCGAGTACCTACATACGATCCGACTGCCTCCATTGGCCCAATATCAGCCAATGGTTTCACCCTGCTAGCCGACCATCTTGGTACCCACATCGTTTAGTACGTGTGGTTGCACGTGTACATCTAGCTACGATATCGTGCCGTATCATATAACAGTGGTTTCATTTCACTCTGTAAAGAAAGTATTTTTCAACCTTCCCGGGACTCTCAAGCTGTGGTTCCGTGTATCATAAATTCAATTTATACAAATATGATTTTATCTCCCATAATCTATATCAATAGTATAGAAATAATTCCAGCGGGTTCAAACCGGCGTCTTTCCACCTGGTTTACCCCTCTTTGTTTACTGATGCGGCTCGGTGTATCACCAGCCTCTGTTTATCACATTGTCAGTATAACAAATTGAAATTTCATTCCTATATTCTATATCAGTAGTATAGAAAATACATTCATTTCCATTTCAACATATATCACACAAGTTTAATACAAAAACCCGCTAAATGATAGAAATTCAATATACATAGTTTAACTGAATAAATAAAGGATTCGAGCCTCTCCTACTATAGTATAAACACAAATAAACAATATTTGTAAAATTTGGAGATCACACGTCGAAATCCTCGTTTTTACCAAAAACCGTAAAATCGTCAAACCGGCATTTCTACTCGGTAGAATTTCACAAATAAGCAGTTAAATCATACATAATAACATAAACTAGCGTTTTAGCGGTTTAGTTTTCCAAAATAACTGTTGTAATCAAATTCCCCTTACCTTATATTCGAAATGAAACTTCGTACGAAAACGGTCCAAAACAACAACTCGAGATCCTGAAAACCTAAAACCACAGAACATAACCTTACTATGTTTTCTACTGCTATCCAAATATCCAATCAAAATTAGGATCAGATTCCTACCTCGATTCTTGGGAAAACCCGAAACTCTCCGAAACGACGATCCGATCCACTAAAAGTGTAGAGTTTCCTCTTCTGATCCACGCAGTACCCTCCGTTTTTGGAAACGGATGATGAACGGCGAAGGATCTTAGAGAGAGAGAGAGAGAAAATGAGTGTGAGAGAGAGAGAGAGAGAGAGAGAGAGAATGAGAGAATGAGAGAGGATAAGAGAATTTATAGAATAAATCCTTGAGAGAGAGAGAGAGAGAGAGAGAGAGAGAGAGAGAGAGAGAATGAGAGAATGAGAGAGGATAAGAGAATTTATAGAATAAGTCCTTACTTAGCCCTTAAGTAATCTAAATAAATATCTCCTCCAAGATATTTATATATAAATATCTAAAAATATCTCTTTTCAAAATATCTTCTCCAAAATATATATATATATATATTTTTTAGGGTCGGGTTACTACAATCTCCCCTCCTTATAAGAATTTTCGTCCCCGAAATTCACCAACTGATACCAAACATACTCTACCTTACGTCAGAGACCTACAGAAGAGTCGGCAGCCACCCTCAAAGCAGCTCAGGCGTGAAGTTATTATCTACCCTCGCTTATGACGGAGAAATACCGTGGTTACAATGTGATGCTTCGGAAGATTACACACACAAAACTCTCCCGAAGACCATACCACCTATACTACTATACATAATTACATACCTTCCGAAAATAACTGCGGGTACTTCTGGCGTATTTCTGACTCTAACTCCCATGAAGCTTCCTCCACTGTATGGTTACGCCATAATACATTCACTAGCGGTATTTCCCTAGTCCGTAACTGCTGAACTTTCCGACCTAATATCAATACTGGTACCTCCTCATATGATAAAGTCTCACTGATCTCTAGAGGTTCGTAACTCAGTACATGTGATGGATCTGGTATATACTTCCTCAGTACAGACACGTGAAATACATCATGAACTCGGGATAATGCTGGAGGTAAAGCCACTCGATAAGCAACCGAACCTATCCTTTCAAGGATTTCAAAAGGCCCGACATACCGAGGACTTAGCTTCCCCTTCTTCCCGAATCTCATCACCCCTTTCATCGGAGCGATTCTCAAGAATACCATATCTCCTATTTCAAATTCCAACTCTCGCCGACGAGTATCAGCATAACTCTTTTGTCGACTCTGAGCTGCTTTAATTCTTTCCCTGATCAATGCAACCTTTGCAGAGGTCTGCTGAATCAGTTCTGGACCTAGTATCTGCCGCTCACCTACCTGATCCCAGTACAACGGAGATCGACACCGACGACCGTACAAAGCCTCATAAGGTGCCATCTCTATGCTCGCCTGGTAACTGTTGTTATATGCAAATTCAACAAGCGGTAGATATCGTATCCAAATATTACCAAAATCTAGTATACAAGCCTGCAACATATCTTCTAACGTTTGAATAGTTCTCTTCAACTGTCCATCCGTTTGTGGGTGAAAAGACGTACTGAACATCAATCGCGATCCCAAGGCATCCTATAAACTTTTCCAGAAACGAGATGTAAAACGCGGATCTCGATCTGAAACAATAGATATAGGAACACCATGGAGTCGTACCACCTCCTGCACATAAAGTTCTGCCAGCTTATTCAGAGAGTAGCTGACTCTGATTGGAATGAAGTGTGCAGTCTTCGTCAACCGATCTACTATAACCCATATGGCATTCTGCCCATGCATTGCCGCAGGTAAACCCGTCACAAAATCCATTGAGACATGTTCCCACTTCCACTCAGGGACGTCGAGTGGTTGAAGTGGTCCTGCCGGCTTCTGATGTTCTGCTTTAATCTGTTGACATGTCAAGCACTGTTCTACAAATCGGGCGATCTCTCTTTTCATATTAGACCACCAGAAAGATTCCCTCAAATCTCGGTACATTTTCGTACTACCAGGATGTACAGTGTAGAGCGAACGGTGTGCCTCCTCTAGAATAACCCGTTTAATCACGGCATCATTCGGAACGCAAACCCTGCTGCGGAATCTCAGTATCCCATCACCAGAAATACTGAAGTCTGGCTTTAAACCATTCCGAACTCCTTCTATAACCTCAACTAACTTTGGATCCTCTTTTTGCGCTGCACGGATCCTCTCTTGTAAGGTCGGTTGCACCACCAAGCTGGCAAGGACAGCCTAATGATTTTCTTTTACCACTTCCAAGCCCAACCTTTCTAAGTCCATACAAATTTGGTGCTGAACTCTAATCGCTGAAACAGACGCATCAACAGACTTCCGACTCAGAGCATCAGCTACCACATTAGCCTTTCCTGGGTGATAGCTAATAACACAGTCGTAGTCTTTAATCAACTCTAGCCACCTGCGTTGTCTCATGTTCAGCTCCTTCTGGGTGAAAAAGTATTTAAGACTTTTATGGTCAGTAAAAATCTCGCACTTTTCACCATACAAGTAATGCCTCCAAATTTTTAATGCAAATACTACCGCTGCTAATTCCATATCATGTGTCGGGTAGTTCTTCTCGTACTCTTTAAGTTGCCGAGAAGCGTAAGCAATTACTCTGCTCTGCTGCATTAGAACACAACCAAGACCCTTCTTAGAGGCGTCACTATAAATAACGAATCCACCATCCCCTGAAGGAATGGTCAGGATTGGAGCAGTAACCAGTCGCCGTTTCAGCTCCTGGAAACTCAACTCACATTCCTCAGTCCAAACGTACCTCACGTTCTTCCTCGTGAGTCGCGTCAAAGGACCTGCTAAACTGGAGAACCCTTCTACAAAACGACGGTAGTAACCTGCAAGACCTAAAAAGCTTCTTACTTCCTGAACATTCTTCGGTCTCGCCCAGTTCACTACTGCTTCAATCTTACTCGGGTCCACGGATACACCTTCCTTGGACACGACGTGACCAAGAAACGCAATCTGCTCTAGCCAGAACTCACACTTCTTCAATTTAGCATACAATTTCTTATTCCTAAGCATTTGCAAGACAAGCCTCAAATGCCCCTCATGCTCTGCAGCGCTCCTAGAATACACTAGGATGTCTTCGATAAATACCACGACGAACCGGTCTAAATATTCGTGAAAGACCCTGTTCATCAAATCCATAAACGCTGCAGGTGCATTAATCAAACCAAAAGGCATAACCATAAATTCATAATGGCCATACCGAGTTCGAAATGCCGTCTTAGGAATGTCTTCCACTTTCACCTTCAGCTGGTGATACCCAGATCGTAGATCAATCTTAGAGTAGATCTGCGTGCCTTGAAGCTGGTCAAACAGATCATCGATTCGAGGTAGCGGATATTTATTCTTTACCGTCACCTTGTTCAGTTCTCTGTAGTCGATGCACATCCTCATCGACCCATCCTTCTTCTTAACAAACAAAACGGGCGCTCCCCAAGGAGAAATACTACGACGAATGTACCCCTTGTCTAGGAGCTCCTGAAGTTGTTCCTTCAGTTCTTTCAATTCAGCTGGAGCCATACGGTACGGAGCTTTCGATATCGGCGCCGTACCTGGAACTAGCTCTATCGCGAATTCCACTTCCTTGTCCGGAGGTAACCCTGGCAAGTCCTCTGGAAACACGTCAGGGAACTCGCACACTACAACAATTGTTTCCAACTTATTTTCTTCAACCGGCGTATCTTTCACAAACGCTAGATACCCTTGGCAGCCATCTAGGAGTAGCCTCCTAGCTTGCAAAGATGAAAGGATTCGTGGTGTAGAACGCACACACGACCCTTGGAATTTGAATTCCTGCTCCCCTGGTGGTTTAAACAACACCTCTCGCCTGCGGCAATCAATACTAGCATAACTGGCCGACAACCAGTCCATCCCAAGGATGATATCAAAACCATGCATGTCATAGACCACTAGGTTAACTGGTAGTATTCTTCCCTGAATTTCCACAGGGAAGTTATGGACTAACTTACTACACCCGACTGCAGACCCAGACGGCGTAGTCACTACCAATTCATAATCCAACAGTTGCACCTCCAAACCACATAATTTAACAAAATTACGGGAAATAAAAGAATGCGTAGCTCCAGAATCAAAAAGTACTATAGCTTAATGAAAAAACACATAAATAGTACCTGTGACCACGTCACCAGCGTTCTCAGCGTCACCAGGAGTCAGAGAATATACCCTAACCTGGGCAGTACCCCCCTGCTGACCGCCACGCTGTGTCGGAGCATTCCCTCTGTATTGCTTCTGTGTGACTCCATCATTCCTCTGCCTCGGACAGTCTCTCATCTGATGTCCTTGTCTACCACACCGCATACAGGCTCCCGTAGACAACCAACACTGCCCCTGGTGTTTCTTACCACATAAAGAGCAATGTGGAACACTTGCGGCATTCTGGGACGTGCCGCCACTATTTTTCTTCCATTTACTCTGTCCTGCCCCAGATGAATAATTAGGAGGCGCTGGCTTCTTCTTGGTAACCTGAACCTCTGCATCCTCCGGTAAACACTCCTCTGCTACCGTGGCTTTATCAACCAACGTAGCAAAATCCTGCAACTGCAGAATCGCCGTCTGCTTACGGATCTTGCTCCTCAGACCCCTCTGAAACTTCCAAGCCTTCTTTGCTTCATCAGGAATCACGAATGGAGCAAATCGAGACAGCTCCTGGAACTTGGCAGCGTATTGCTGCACTGTCAGTGAACCCTGCGTCAAATTCATAAATTCCTCCATTTTCGCATTTCTCATTGTGGCCGGAAAATAACGTTCAAAGAAGAGCTCTTTGAATCGGGCCCATGTCAACACTATCGGTATCGGTCGGTGCTCCTCCATCTGCTTTACCGACCCCCACCATCTCTCAGCCTCCCCTGCCAACTTGAACGTGGCGAAGGTGACTTTCTGCTTTTCAGTGCAGTTTAACACACCTAAGATCTTCTCGATCTCCTGGATCCAATTCTCAGCACGAACTGGATCTGTACCGCCCACAAAAGCAGAGGGCTTCAATCTGGTGAACTGTTCAATAGAGCAACCCAACTCAGTCATAGGACGATCCTGCCCTCTATTCGTACGCACTACCTCAGCCATAAGCTGCTGTGCGAATTCACGTAACACACTAGTAGAGTCGTTACCAGCCTCGGGGCCGGCACTATCACTACTACTGCCACCTATATTGGCAGTGATATCCCTGGATTCCATCTTGAAAACATTTACGAGAATTCATTAGAAGGTAATAGCCTAAGCATCAACTAACACTATCATACTATAGACTCAGTTCCTTAAATCCACATCCTGAATATCGATGTACTCCATTAATTTAACATCATCATTCTAACTCAAGTTCTGCTCTTCCACTTGGAAACAACACCATCAATAGATTGCCATGATTTTCTGAACCCTTCGAATGATCCAGAAAAACACAGAAGTCTGCCAATTGTTTTCATCTCCAGGTATACAAAACAAAACTCAAGGTCATATCCATGTCCTATACCCTGGTATATTCTAGACTGTAACAACTAGCAACTTCTTAGTTTAGCACATATCCCTAACCAGGCAGCATGAATCAAATCATACTTCCGACTGGCTACGGGCTCTGATACCAACTGTAACGACCCGACCCTTTACACGGACTCAGGTGTCACTCACATACATCAAATACCTATACCTGTTCAAGATATGGAAACAACCCGCCCTAAACAGGGACATACAGGTGTAAAACATACATAATCATGATGTAAATGTCGCGGAAAAACATAAACATCCATTGGGATTACTACTAGCCTTATACCAGAGTTCACTAATACATCCATAATTTACATACATTCGGACTTAGAGTAATCGTCATATTACAACCCTCCAAAAAGGACTTTCATCAAGTTTAGTACAAAAATTTAGATGCTTACGTAAGCTAACCAAAATAACCTCCCTAGTCCTTTTATCTACTAGGACCGACGCATGGATGGACCTGAAAACAAAGGTTGTAAGATAGGGTGAGACACCTCTCAGTAAGGAAGAAGGAGTTACAACAGTGTGTGACTGCATACATGCATATTTTCATTCAACATCTGGAATATAAATCAAATATTTTCAATACAGTAATGCATCAGGTATATCATTATTCATATTACAAAATTCCCACATCTGTCTTTCGACCATTTAATGATTTATCAGATGACCAACAGCAAAATATCCCTATAACCAGTTTTACCCCGTGGCTCGGGTTGTGCATTGATACTCGTCCAATGCCCTGTTCGTGCAGGCATTGTCGAGTACCTACATACGATCCGACTGCCTCCATTGGCCCAATATCAGCCAATGGTTTCACCCTGCTAGCCGACCATCTTGGTACCCACATCGTTTAGTACGTGTGGTTGCACGTGTACATCTAGCTACGATATCGTGCCGTATCATATAACAGTGGTTTCATTTCACTCTGTAAAGAAAGTATTTTTCAACCTTCCCGGGACTCTCAAGCTGTGGTTCCGTGTATCATAAATTCAATTTATACAAATATGATTTTATCTCCCATAATCTATATCAATAGTATAGAAATAATTCCAGCGGGTTCAAACCGGCGTCTTTCCACCTGGTTTACCCCTCTTTGTTTACTGATGCGGCTCGGTGTATCACCAGCCTCTGTTTATCACATTGTCAGTATAACAAATTGAAATTTCATTCCTATATTCTATATCAGTAGTATAGAAAATACATTCATTTCCATTTCAACATATATCACACAAGTTTAATACAAAAACCCGCTAAATGATAGAAATTCAATATACATAGTTTAACTGAATAAATAAAGGATTCGAGCCTCTCCTACTATAGTATAAACACAAATAAACAATATTTGTAAAATTTGGAGATCACACGTCGAAATCCTCGTTTTTACCAAAAACCGTAAAATCGTCAAACCGGCATTTCTACTCGGTAGAATTTCACAAATAAGCAGTTAAATCATACATAATAACATAAACTAGCGTTTTAGCGGTTTAGTTTTCCAAAATAACTGTTGTAATCAAATTCCCCTTACCTTATATTCGAAATGAAACTTCGTACGAAAACGGTCCAAAACAACAACTCGAGATCCTGAAAACCTAAAACCACAGAACATAACCTTACTATGTTTTCTACTGCTATCCAAATATCCAATCAAAATTAGGATCAGATTCCTACCTCGATTCTTGGGAAAACCCGAAACTCTCCGAAACGACGATCCGATCCACTAAAAGTGTAGAGTTTCCTCTTCTGATCCACGCAGTACCCTCCGTTTTTGGAAACGGATGATGAACGGCGAAGGATCTTAGAGAGAGAGAGAGAGAAAATGAGTGTGAGAGAGAGAGAGAGAGAGAGAGAGAATGAGAGAATGAGAGAGGATAAGAGAATTTATAGAATAAGTCCTTACTTAGCCCTTAAGTAATCTAAATAAATATCTCCTCCAAGATATTTATATATAAATATCTAAAAATATCTCTTTTCAAAATATCTTCTCCAAAATATATATATATATATATTTTTTAGGGTCGGGTTACTACAGCTCCAGGTCTGCCTCTTATATGATAATAAGAATCAAAAGATTTAAAGATAAAAATACCCCAACTCACAAAACTAATTACTTAAGCAACATATTTTCTTCTAACAGGTAGAATTTGACTTTTGGTTTTGATACCATATTGTGTCTGACTAAATTCTCTTTTTAAATCTTTTTGTAAGGGAGAAAAGGTAGAAAATTACAGAAAGTGAAGCTGAGGAGCAGCTAGGAGATTTTTCTGGTTTATTTTTTTGTTGATTTCGGAAATTTTGACCAGATCTCCTTAACAATTAAATTTTATTTCAGTAATTTAAATACTATTGAGGGAATTGTTGGAATTTATTTATGAAAAATAATTTTATTCAGGAAAAAAGATGTAAAGGAACAAAATTAACTGGCATTTTAGAAAAATATAGAACAAGAAGGAAAAAGTAATTTAATCAAAAAGGTTCAATTTCAGAATTCGCCTTTTTGGAATTTTTGGTAGGCAAAATGAAAACATGATCAATAAAAGATCAAATTTTTTCTGGTATTTTGGGAAATTTTGAGCTTTTAGGAAGAAAAAATGAATTTAATAAACCAGGTACCAAAGAAATTCAATTTTTTAAATTCTTTAAGTGAAATTCAAGCTTGATATTTTAGACATGTTTTAATGTAAAAGAGGTTCATAATGACTGTTTTGAAGGAAAGCAGCCAAAGGAAAGAAAAAGGCATTTTTGGAAAAAAGAAAAAAAAAATAGTTTTTTTTTTTATTTTGGGAAAAAAGGGAGGGTTGAAAACCTTGAAGAAATGGACATGATACAGGTTTCAATTTGGACTTGGAAACAGAAGTGAGGTGAAAAAGTGTGACTCAACCCAAGGGTGAGGATTGACCAAACAAGAACATCTGGAAGAAGTTGGAAAAGGAAACAAAATGAGACTAACCCTTCATTTGGTTGGCAGAGTTCATCCCGAAATGGAATGAGCATTCCTCCTAGCATATTCATTCAATTGTTTAGTTTGACATAAAGGGGCAGAATGGTCAGTCCGGCCGGAATGCCCGTTCCTTTAAACACAGGAATAACAATTCTGGTCTTGTGAGACAGGAACACCAATTCCATCTCTGCATGGAATCAAGCTAAAGTCCCATAATTACAAAATAACTCTCTTTATGCTGCCAGACGCACATGCCCAATAGTTGCAGTCATCTTCTCCATCTTTTGTTGTTTGTTTCTACTTTTTTTTCCTGCTGTGAAAGATTTTAATTGGTGCATGGTGATAGAAAATTGTAATGTGTCCGTGAGCTAATGTGATGATTAGATATATTGGCTCTACCCAAGCATTAATTTTAATATTTACTTTGTTTTGTAGCTACTTTATTATTTAATTATATATTTACAATTTGAAATTATTTATTATTTAAGAATTACAATTAGATTTAATATTTGAATATTTCGTGACAATATTAAAAAATAGGGCTAAATTAAGATTATATAATTAAAAAATTGCAAAAATAAATAATCAGGTATTAGAGGTATACTCAAAAAAATAACTTAGTTTTCATTCCACTCCAACTGTAATTTAAGGGTTCAAGACATTTGTAAGGGACTGGAAGTATGATTCTGAGAGTCATTCTGTTTTGAGTAAGCAAATGCAGTAAATAATTACATTCCAATGGTAATCCCTTTCTTTACTTGATTTAATTCCTACCTTGATTCCTACTTCAATTCTATTTTGCAAACCAAACACTGGTGGAGGGAGGTGTCAGTTTTCTCCACGAGACTGAGTGTCATTCTATTCTTCAAACCAAACAGGGTAAGTTTTCTCCACAATCTCGAGTGTTTTCACAAATTGCACCCAGAAAAAAAAAATGATGTCACCAATTGGGGCAAAAGATTGCATTTCCAAAAAAGTGTTGCCATTTCAAATAGGGTTAAAACTTAAGAGTAGCCTCTGGCCTATGTTAATATCATATAGGATCATGCCTTAACATTCCCATAAAAACTTTAAAACAGGTAGCAAACACTAAAAACTAGTCATGGCAGCAGTCAACATCATCACTCTAAAAAAGTTAGTCAAAAGAGTTTTCAAAATTAGTTCTATTAACAATTGTACATTTTCAAGGAGATTCTAGCCACCTAAATTCCATTTAATTGCATTCTGTGACTGCATATCAAAAAACTGTTTATTCAGTTTATCTGAGAGCTAAGGACATGCCTGCAAGTCTCATCTATGCAAAATGTTTTCAAATTCATCTCTAAAAACCCCATTTATTCAGTGCTTTGCAGAAAGGAATCAAACTTATATATTGGAAAAAATCAACATTTTGAACAACAACATCCAAACAAAATAAAATGATTGCATACCAGATGTTCGAGGTGCTGGAGCCACATAAGCACCAAATGCTCTATCACGGCCAGAGGGAATATCAGACTTGTTAAACTTCACTGCAAATTGAGGCTTGGCTTTCAGACCACCACTCTTAATTAAGCGCACCAACCTCAATACAGTTTCTTCGGGAATTTCAAGTGATCCCACATTCAACTCAATTGTGTCAAACCCCAAGGACTTGCATTCCTAGAAGATACCAAAGAAGAAATGACAAAATCATAACTCCACAAAACGAGTGGGAAGAAAAAATAAAGAAATGATTTTCATATGCACCTCTACATATTCTTTAAAAGCAGATGGACCTTTGCGGAGCAAATGCTCGGCCCAGTCTCCTGTACTAACATATATATTGTGTCTATGGGCCATGTCAGTCACTTCCTTGATAAATGTCTTTGGCATCAAACTGTGGGAGCCTCCAGAGAACTTCAACCCATCAACAAATTGCCCCATTGACTCAAAAATATCCTGAAAAAATATACTAATCAAGATATATGCAAGCAATCAACAAAACCTACCACAACTATATGGCATCTGTCACACAATCCAGGCACCTGCAACTCATATCTCTAATCAGTAAACTACAGTAAACGCTCCCAAATATTGTGCAACACTGCTGGTCTTGGTCCAGAAAAGGAGAGCTGCAGTATTCAACGAGCCTAAATACCAGCTAATCTTCATGAAATTATATCTAATAATGAAAATAATAAAGAGGATGCCTTATACTCCATCTATTTTACAGTTTTAGCTTTTAATCAATTTTTATCCTAGAAGGAAACGAAAATAAAAAAGACAGGTAGCGCAATATTAATCAACATAATACATATTAGGCTGACAAACACACTTGGTGAACAGTGTATATTTGTACTACTCAAGATCCATATAGCTCAAGTCAAAAATGAATAAAACATAGAAATAAAAAGATATTATGTTAGGCAATTGGTCCCTAAAGAATCTTCACATTGCACCCTTAGCAGTTAAAATTTTTCTACCCCTTCCATATTGCAACTGTAACCCAACTTATTAGAAAATAAATTAATTTAAACACCAAAAAAAAAAAAAAAACTTAAATATCAAACACTTGTACAGAGCACAACCATCATCTCTTTTCTCGCCATATCAATCCACTGTTAAAATGACCTCCTCCAAGTCCCTGTAGTGCCTTCAACTCAAACTGATTTACAACTCAATACTTGTATAGGTTTTCATTGCATAATCACACATCACACCATCTTAGACAATTTCCCTGATCTTATATCCAAAGGCACCACGGCTAGTTTGTTGAAACACATTCATTTGCTATTCTAGCAACACTAGAAAAGGTAGAACTAAATAAATACAATTACCCTATGCCTACCCACCCACCCACCTATCCAAAGGAATGGAGAAAGAATAAGTTTTCATTCATTCTAGAAATGTGTTTTCCATGGTTTTGACAAGTTTGGGCAACCAAAACAGTTTTTGGTAAGGCACTTCACTCCGAGCACAGAAGCACTTAACAAAGAATCTGATTTCCTTTCCCGCTGCTAAAATCTTCCTCTTCCTCGCATTCTTTATCCATGGTTTTGACCTAGTTCGTCCAGAGCCAGTCACTAGGCCAGTACGGTTACCTCTCGCAAACCAGATTTGGAGCAACCCACAGTAGTCCCAAATGCACTGGCATGAAGTGAACTGGACCAAACCAATCGGAACCGGGGCCTCAACTGATTTGCCTGGCCAACTGTACACCAAAAAACAAGCAGATGGAAGTGCAAGCAGTAGATCTTGAACCTGAGTCTCAGGTTTGGAAAAAGGAACAATGCTGCCGCTATATTCTCCTTGCCTCCCTTTCCAGTATTTGTTTGACTCATGATAATAATTTTTACAAATAAAAATTTTATTTACATGGTTACAAGCAATTTTTTTTTTTTTTTGGGTCATAAATAAATGATTATGATCAATATTTTCAAATGTTATTGTGTATTTGGGAGCTTGAATTTCAAACATTAGATTTAAATATATGCAGATTTAGACAAAATGTAGTATAAATTATATTACATTCCATTAAATTAAATTATATTACATCCCATACTATTCTAAATCTAAATTTTGATTTAAACTTATGTACATTAGGACAAAATCTAAATCAACAAAATCTAAAACTTGATTTATAAAGACAAAATCTAAAACTTAATTTTTTTATTTTTTTCTTTTTTTTCCATTAGGACAAAATCTAATTCAACAAAATCTAAAACTTGATTTATAAGGACAAAATCTAAAACTTAATTTTTTTATTTTTATTTTTTTTTAACAAAACCCCAATTTTATTGATAGCCCTCACTTATGGTTACAAGCAATTTTTTTTTTTTGTCACAAATAAATGATTATGACCAATATATTTCAGAATGTAATCGTATATTTGGGCTCATGAATTTCAAAAATTAGATTTAAAATTATGCACATTTAGACAAAATGTAGTATAAATTATATTACATTCCATTAAATTATATTACATTCCATGCTATTCTAAATCTAAAACTTGATTTAAACTTATGTACATTAGGACAAAATCTAAAACTTGACTACTTCTAATCTTAACTTGATTTAAACTTACGTATATTAGGACAAAATCTAAAACTAGATTTTGATTACATAAATACATACAAATACATATCTGTTGTGAAATTGTGTCCTATGATTATGCGCACACACAACAATATGAAAAGATAATCAAAAGAGAAAAAGCAGAACACAACGAATTTATGTGGTTCAACTATGTGCCTACACCCCAAAAACTATCATACAATTTCAACCTTTGGCTACAATATGTATATCCACATGTGAAAATCCCAAAAATCCTCATATTGCAATACAATTACACTATGCCTAGTTGAAACATACTGTGCCATGGACGGCTCAAGGCCCTAGGCGCTTCCTCGCCCCCCACGCCAAACCTCCCACTTGTAATAGACTTCAAGTGGATAAGCCCTCTGAATAGGAGTCATGATTCAATAATATTTATATATAATATCATGTTGGCAAGTTTGACCTGCCGATCTAACCAAATTAGTGGCCTAATCAGGTCAGTCACCAATCCAAATTTAAAACCATGCTTTTCTTGTACATCAAAATTGGATCTAATCCAAAATATGGATAAGATTCCATTTATCATAATTTCATAAAATTTTGCTCCTAAAAAAATCATAATTTCAAAAAATTTATTCTTGTTCACTTAACATATTTTTAAAATATTACTCAAATGTTTATATATTTATTTTTTTCCACTAAACAGCGCACATATTTTCATTAAATAATATTGCTACGTCCCACTGCCAGAATTCTCTAGCCTCTTATTGACAGCCACTTTGTGGCATCCACGGTCACACAACTTATAGTACTTATAGATTTCAAAGTCTTGTTCTTGTTTAGCCTTAAATTCTTAATTTTTGTGGAGGACACACGTGTTGGTGTGTTCCATTCCCTAAACAGCTATATCTTCCAACTCTTTTCAGTTTCTCATCTTCTACCAAATAATGTGGCATTCTATGTTGGAGATATAGGTGTGCTTCAAATTGTATACAAGCTCTAGTCCAACATTGGTTGTCAAAGGGAGTTTTCTCCTATGCGAGTTTTGACTCTTATTTTGAGATGCAACTTATTTTCCTTAAAATTTATTTCTTGAGCTAATATGAAAGAACTTCTATACTAAACAGCAGCGTTTACTCTCTGATTTTAAAGAAATGAATTTGTAGTTATGAAGCCATTGCTTCGATTTTTCCAGCAATAACTCTTCAGTTTTGATAGTCTTAAAGTTCCAGCCTTAGCTATGTTTTCAAACTTAAAATTTGAGAATTGTCTCTTGGTTTTTACAACATTGGCTAATTAATTTTTTTTCTCCAATTGCAGAAATGGCTGGCAGTTTCTGATTTTATTTTAAAACAATAGCTAGATGTTACTAATTTCAATTTGCAGCAATAGCTGGTTTTTTGAATAAATTATTTACAATGTTTAATTTTCAGGTTTTTAGTATTTAACGCAATGATTTCAATCCACCCCCAACCCTCCTACAATGCCTATAAAAAGGTGTAGTTCACAACTTCTGAGATACACTTGACCTTCCAACACTTCTCCTAATACTGTTATCCTCTTCCCTCTCTTTTTCTTTTATCTAGATAAAATATAGCTTATGCCTAGACTGGGTTTAATTCGTGAGCTTCTGGTTTAGTGTGCAGCTCACCAGTAGGATGGGCTGTCAAATCCTGGAGGCCAGACGTCAAGTACCTACTCCACAATTGAAAGTGGCAAATTCAGTTTTAGGACAAGAGAATTTATGTGCTTCAGCCTGCAATCTCCTTACTGTAATTTATTCTTTGCAAAATTTCATATTTCTACATATTTTCTTTTTCTGTTACGGACCTAAGGTTTCACTGTGCTTAAATACAATAATTATTTCCAACATTCTAAGTATCCTTGAATGTATAGCTAAACTAAATAGTTTAATTAAAATATCTAACAAATCCTTTCACAATACACAGGCACATAAATTCCAGCAATTTTGTTTTTGGACCACAAGCTGTCACATTACTCCAACTCCTTGTTGACAACAAACAAGAACAGCAACCAAGCCTTAAGTCCTAAGGTGTAATCGACTATACAAGTCCTTCTCTACCATTCCGAACAACCTGGGACCATATAGCCACAAAGTTGAAGTGTCACCAAATTCTTATTTTTTGCCTCAGGAGTCAGAACAGGTCCAACTAATTCAAGTTATACCCTTCTTCCTAAAACATCTAATTTCAACTAAATCACCCATTCTCACAGGACCTGATGTAGGACGGTTCTAAGTAGCCCTAGTCCTACGGTTGACCCTCTTTGTAGCACACACTCAATATCATAATCTATGGGAAGAATTGAATTAACCAAGCATGAACATCACAAACATATTCTAATGATCACCAGTTGTTGAGATTTTGAAAACGTATATATGATTTCGCTAAAAGCCCTTAGTTGATCATTTCATTCAAGTAATCAAGTTCACTTAAAAGATGTTATATTAAAAGTCTTAGATCACAAGTCCTAGCATACAAATCAAATATCCCTAAGCACGATACTAGCAAGCATGTTTATGTAAAAATCTAGGAAGATTCAAAGAGAATGAACAAGGTTTTTCAATCAAGTATTCGGGTAGAGTTCAAGGCTTACAAGGTACCTTTAGGGGCTGTTTTAGATGGTCACAAACAAGGAATTGAAAAGAGCTTACCAAAAGATTCGGAATAACAAACACCAAGACACACGAGTACTCGATCGCACCACGAAACAAGCTTGTTGATCCTTCAGAATCTTGAGACAAGAATGAAGCCTAAGGAAAGCTGTGGCTGGGAGCTATGAAAGAGGAGTGGGCGTGAAGGATTGATGATGACGTTTGAGTCATGGTCTCTCACCACCCAATCTCCAAGGAGACGAAACGTAGCCTCACACTATTCACTCACAAGGACAGGAGCAAACTTCACAAGCTTAAGCAAAGGCTTCTTTAATTGATAATTCAAAGTCCCCTTTTACAATACAAGTGATGGCATATTTATAGTCTTACATGAGCATGCGCATGACTTACACATGGCTTCTTAAGATATTAAAGAAAATACAAAAGTAAAATAAAACATTTAAAACATAGGTAATGAGGTTCCTAGGAAATAGTTTGTCATAGGAAATAGGTGCCTAGGAACTAGAATAATTATAATAGTGGAGTCTAAGAACTTAAAATGAAATAAATGCTTCTTGAAAACCCAAGACTCTTTGACTTGCAAGTTGTCATCCTCTTTCCAAACTAGCTTCCAAGAGAAGCTTCAATTGCTACAAATAAAGTTCACATCCAATGGGGGACTTCGGGTGGTCGTCCACAAGTCACAATATTCGCAAAAGAGACTCGAGGTGCATGTTGATCCCAATTAGGAGCATTGTTTATCTGCTTTGCAAGTGCCCAAATCATCTAACTTACCCTTTCATTAGTTATCTTCTAGACTTCCACTCATCCATCTTATCATTCACATTTCTACAACATTAACTTTGTGGATATGTTGCTTCTTAGTTGTCAAACATTTCAAGCTTATGGTGCTTATGGTTATCCTATAACTTTCCTTCTAATTTTATACATGTCCAAAGCACTTCCCATTTCTATCCAACCTAATTTAACTTGATTTGTTACATCTTCAATTCCACCTAATTGCACAAAAGATCCAACAAACTAAAATCTACTATTACTAAGAATTTCTTGAAATATTTTCTCCACCATTCCTCCTAGAATTACCAAAAGTATATTCCATGTAACATTTCCTGTACTTGCCTTAAAACCTCTAATTGGCAATAAATGCTTACAAAATACAAAACTTCAAGAAGGCAATAATGAAGTATAAAAGATAGTCATATGCCTTCCATAAAAAGTATTTAATTTAAGGTGTACAAGCCTGCCTTTTAGTTTGAGGAATGAGAGCCTTGTTTCCCATTCATATGTCTCTTTTATTTCTTGTTTATAGCTCCTACATATTTTGCAAAACCTTAAGTGCTCCTATTCAAAGTTCCATTCCCAAGCTTTACAACATGACCACTTCACTAGAAAAACTTTTCAAATCTACTCAATTCCTTCAAAAGGTAACACTCTCCAATATGTTCTCTAATGAGCTATTTCAATATTGTTCCATAATGATCAAATATAGTTCAACCTAAACTTGCTTCATAGCCCAAAACCTAAATTGAACTTTCCACATCTTGTTAGCTTATCTTCAACTATTTTTCTTCCTTTATGGTCCACCATCTTATTTGTGGAGTGCCAAACCACTAGCCTCCTTTCTTTTTCAATCTCATAGCTCAAATCTCTCACCACTAACTCAGCAATTCAACTTTCCTATAATGATATTACAACAATTAAATGTCAACAGATTTTTCTTTGTATATAAGATCAGACATAAAGCCTTGAGTTGATCCACTTCTCAAGGGCATGACAAAGTTATCTACTTCCTTTAAATGCATTTTTGAAGTTTGTAACCCATCCTTAGTTTTTAAAGCTTATGCCCTTTGGTTTCATTAAAATTCTCCACAACTTTTATTGATTGTTTGAAATAAGGGTGAAGATAGAATGGAATTTCTGTATTTCTTGAATGAATTTTGTACAGACCAATTTACAATATTTATAATGCAATCGAAAGATCTAAATATGGAAACAATCTCCTAATAGAATCTCTCTCAATAATATACAATCCTATGCATATATACTTCCCTAAATTACTCCACGATACTCGAAGATACTCAGGATTTCTACACTCCCCCTCAAGTTGAATCATAGATATTGATCATATCCAACTTGCAAATGAAATCATCAAAACTCTGTCGGGCTAACCCTTTAGTAAAGATGTCTGCAATTTGTTCCTTGGTAGGTACATAAGTCATATAGATGGTTTCTTCTTCAACCTTCTCTTTGATAAAATGTCAGTCCACTTCTACATGTTTAGTCCTATCATGTTGAACTATATCGAGAAAAATGCTGATGGCTGCTTTGTTGTCACAATAAAGTTTGATAAGGAATTTCACCAGGATTTGTAATTCTTTCAAGAGTTTTCGTAACCACAATCCTTCACATATTCCTTGTACAACTGCCCTGAATTCAGCTTCAGCACTACTTCAAGCCACTATATTATGTTTTTTGCTGCTCCAAGTTACCAAATTTCCCCATACAAAGGTGCAATATCCGGTGGTAGACTTTCTATCTTCCGCTGATCCTGCCCAATCTGCATCTGTGAAAATTTCTACTTCCTTGCTTTCACATTTCTTGAAGAAGGGTCCTTTGCCCAGAGAGCCCTTGAGGTACCTAAGGATCTTGTACACAGCATCTAGGTGAGTCTTTTTCGGTGAATGCATGTGTTGGCTTACCACACTAACCACAAATGCAATGTCGAGTCTGGTATGTGATAGATAGATTAGTTTACCAACCAATCTCTGATACCACTCCTTTTCAACTAGTATTCCACAGTCTTCGACCCTCTTTTCTTGCTTCAATCGGGGTTTCACTAGGTTTGCATCCAAGCATGCCATTTTCGGTTAGGAGATCAAGGATATACTTTCACTGAGAAACACTGATACCCCTTTTTAATATAGCAACTTCCATTCCCAAGAAGTACCACAGTTGTCCCAGGTCTTTAACTTCAAACTCAACAGCTAGGACTTTCTTTAATCTTTCCATCTCCAGTTAGGATTATATCATCAACATACACAATCAGAATTGTTTTCTTACCACTTTCAGACAGTTGGAAGAACATAGTGTGATGATTGCCCTTGTCAATATCCTTGGTTCTTTATCACTTCGCAAATCTGTCGAACCATGCTCTGGGAGATTGCTCGAGTCCATACAAGGATTTCTTGAGTTTACATACTCTGTTTTCTTCACCTTTCGTACTGAAACCTGGTGGTATCGTCATGTAAACTTCTTCTTCTAACTCGTCATTTAGAAATGCATTCTTAATGTCGAATTGTTGTAGTGGTCAATCTAAGTTAGCTGCCAAGGACAAAAGGACCCGAACTGTATTCAATTTTGCCACTGATGCAAATGTCTCCGTGTAGTCAATGTCATAGGTCTATGTAAACCATTTTACAACGAGTCGGGCTTTATACCATTCAACTGTCCCATCAGCTCTATTTTTCACTATGAAAACCCATTTGTAGCCTACTGGCTTCTTTCCTCTCGGCAAATTCATAATATCCCAAGTTCCATTTTTTTCCAAGGCCCACACTTCCTCCATAACAGCTTCCCTCCATTCAGGAAGGGCTTCCTGAATATTCTTTGGAATTTTCATCCTATCAAGGTTAGAGGTAAAAGCACGATACCCTGTAGACAAAGTTTTATAAGACATGTATTTTGACCAGGGATATAGAGTACATGACCTAGTTTGTTTTCTGACTGCAATGGGTAAATTGATGTCATCAGGTGTAGACTTATCGGAAGGAAGCTCATGGTTATCTATTACCTAACTGGGACCGGGTGTGGACTCATGGTTGCTCAAAGTTATTACCGGTTCCAACTCTCTTGGTGCCTCAGGTATGAGATTCTCCCTATACTTTGTTTTTGCCTTTCTTGAGTAAACAAGTATTTCCTTATTATTTTGTTTTTCAACATCTCCCTCTAAGTTTAAGTGATCGTTTGCACATGACAGGTCGAGAAATAATGTAATGGGAGACTCAGTAGATGGCACAAATTCATCAGCAGAGAAATCAAAGAACCAATCTTCACTCCACTTCTCCCCCTGAAGAGAGGGCTTTTGGAATAAGAAATGGTTTCAAAGAACATGACATCAAGGCCAACAAACAATTTTTTTGTTATAAGATCATAACATTTGTAGTCTTTCTGAGTATGAGGGTAACAAATAAAATTGTACTTAATGGCACAAAGTTCCAATTTATCCCGATTGTGAGCATGAACATGAACAAATCCAATACATCCAAAGATTTTCAGAGAGAGATTGGAGTGGAGCTGAGAGTTGGGAAAACATTCCTGAAATTTCTGGAGAGGAGTGGCAAAAGAAAGAACCCGACTAGGCAGTCGATTAATGAGATGTGTAGCTGTCAAAATGGCATTGCCCCAAAAATATTTTTTCATATTTGTAGTGAACATCAATGCCCAAACTACTTCAAGAATATGCCTATTTTTACGTTCAGCAACCCCATTTTGTTCAGGGATATCCACACAAGAACTCTGATGAACAATTCCATTCTCTTGAAGATAATGTCCCAAGATATCATTGATATATTCCGTACCAATACGTAAAATTTGAATGTGAGTTTGGAATTATGTTTGAATCATGGAGTGAAAACTGACGAAAATAGAATGGACTTCAGTTTTATCTTTCAACAAGTAAGCCCAACAAATACGAGTATAATCATCAATAAAAGTAATAAACCATTTCATATGAGTGCGATTAAGAGAGCGTGAGGGCCCCCATAAATCACTGTGAATCAAAGTAAACGAGCTGGATGGTTTGTATGTGGACTTTGGAAAGGAATTACGTTGGTGTTTTGCAAGTTCACAAATCTCACATTGAAAATTAGAAAATATTTTATTTGAACAAATGGATGGAAATAAACGTCTTAAATATTGAAAATTTGGATGACCCATCCTAAAATGCCATAACAAAATCTCACTATCTCTAGAAATAGATGCAAAATCACAAATCAGTTTTACATTGTTCACTCATGTTTGTCTCCTCAAAGTAATAGAGTCTCTCACACGCCTTAACACTGCCAATCGTCTTCCTCGATGATAGTTCTTGGAAAACACGGTGAGAGGAAACGAATTTAGCACAGAAATTGGAATCTTTTGTCAACTGGCTAATGGATAACAAATTGCAAGACAGCTTAGGGACATGAAGGACAGATTATAGAATTATAGAATCAGATATTCGAATACTTCCTTTGCCCGCAACAGATAAGAGTGATCCATCTGCAATTATAACTTTCAAATTTCCACCACATGGTGAATAAGATGAGAACAGACGATAAGAACCAGTCATATGATTAGAAACACCAGAGTCAATTATCCATGGTGATTTGTAATGAGATATAGTATTTGAGACTATCAAAAAATTACCTCCGTGGGCTAAAGAAACAGTGGAAGACTGACCCGATACTTGAATTGTAGAGAACATTTTATAGAGTTGTTCCAACTGCTCTGGACTGAATGCGCCACTTGGGGTGATATTGTTATTTTTCTCACCTTGTGATTTCTCAGCTAAATTATCAATAGCAGCCTGATAGCCATGATTTTTTTTATCTTGTCTCGACTTCCAATCTATAGGCTTTCCATGTATTTCCCAACAAGTATCTTTTGAATGGCATGGCTGGCGGCGCAGTGCTCACCCCAGTGTTTCCCTTTACGCGTCTTTTGGCCTGAACCCGCAGGAGTTTTTGAGATTAGGGCAAATATCTCAAGCCCATTATTTCTCGAGATTAGGGCCAATATCTAAGGCCCAATATTTTCTGTTGGTGCCTTCAGCATCACGTTACAACGGTTTTCCTCACGCCTCACCTCTGTGAAGACTTCTCGAGTCAAAGGTAGGGGGCGTCGGTCAAGGATCCTTCCTCACACATTGTCCAGGTCACGGTTGAGTCCGGCCAAGAAATCAAAGGCTCGTTCATTCTCAAGTCTCCTCTTGTAGCGGGTACTGTCGCCAAGACATTCCCACTCCTCCTCAATGCTCAGGTTGAGCTCCCACCAAAGGTTTGTCATCTCCATGAAGTAATCGGTGACGTCTCTCTCACCTTAACTCATCTGCCACAATCAAGTCTTTATCTCGAAGATTTGGGAGTAACTTTCGACATCGGAGTAGATCTTGTGAACAGCATCCCAAACATCCTTCGTCGTTGGTAAGAACAGGTAAATCTTGCCGATTGAAGGCATCATCGAGTTTACGAGCCACGCAGTCACCATGGAATTCTCGGACTTCCATTTTTGCAAAGCTGCAATGTCGGTTGAGGCGGGCTTCTTCCTCTCGCCGGTAAGGTATCCTAACCTTCCTTTGCCTTCAATCACAAGTTTGATGGACTGAGCCCATTCACAAAAATTTTTTCCGTTCAATCTCTCCACCGAGAGTGGAAAGGCCGAGTTGTCTAGCCCATTCGAACCCACGATGGAGGTGGCTTCCAAGTCGCCGTCGAGAGTTTCAGAGGAGCTCAACCCTTGGTTGTTGACAGCACCGTTTGCCATTGCTAACTAAGGTTTAGAAACCCTAACTCTGATACCATGAAAACAAAATGGAAGTTTGTATTTCTTGAATGAATTTTGTATAGACCAATTTACAATATTTATAATACAATCGAAAGATCTAAATATGGAAACAATCTCGCAACAGAATCTCTCTCAACAATATACAATCCTCCACATATATACTTCCCTAAATTACTCCAAGATACTCGAAGATACTCGAGATTTCTACAAAGGGATCCAATCTTCTCTAGGTTTTGTACATCTGATGCAAAACCTCCTTTTACTCACTAATTCAAAATATCCTTTTTTTTTTAATTCCGATGATCTGAGATGCATTCATGCCAACGCATTAGCTTCTTGTTTGAAGACATTCACCCAAATAAAAGTCGAACTTACATTATCCAATTTTTTTTTCCATCACTTCGCAATTATCTTTGCGATTTTCACCCAGCTCGTGCTACCATAATATAACACAATTCCAACTATCTTCTTCCCACCCCCTTATTTCCTGAGCTTGTAAACCAGGATTCCCTAAACATTGCTCCTCTCAACATAATTTCTCGCGCAATGTGCAAAAATTTGAGCAAAAAAGCAAACACAAAGCAGCATTTGAGTACGTCGTGCGCATTAAAAAATAAAACTGATAAGTGATAATCATACGAGACGCATTAAGTAACAATTTATCAAATAAATACACTAAAAAGGATGAGATGCAGAAAATAAAACAGAAGAGAGTGGAGGCAGAAACCTGAAGGGCGTTTTGGCCAAGGAGACTGTAATGAGGACCTCTCATCTCCGTAACGCCGTGCGAGCGAGGCTTCTCGGGACGATCTTCGTCCTCGAAGAAGCTCTTCCATCTGTACGCTGCCATTTTTTATCCCGCAACCTTCTACCAGAAGAACTAGTGATTTGCAGAGCGCGAGGAAGACCGAGAGGGAGAGTGTGAGCTTTTTGATTGCTGATGAGCGCAAGTGTCCAGCTGCTTCCAGAAAACCCGAAACGCATCTGCGACGTGGGCTTCTTCCATGTGTCGTTTCCTCAGGGATCCAGACTAATCCGTTTCCTATTGTCTCCTGTCACTTGGACCCACCATCTGCTAAGCCCATCAAACATTCAAACATTTTTAGGATTAACAGAAGCATTAAATAATTTTTAAAAATATATAATATAGCCTAAAGAAAGTAGGAATGTAAAAATTTTTAGTAATTCATAATAACATGAAGATCAAAAAAAATGACTATTTTTAGGTTTTGTCATGCAAATTTTTAATAATTTTTTGTATGATTTACTTCTTTCTAAATTATTATATTCATATATAATTTTCAATGATTCGCAACTATGTAATTATAGGCGGCATCATTTGGAATCGAAACAAAGATTTAAAAGCCCATTTAATTGTAAAAAATAGTAAAATATTAATAAATTTTCATTTTTATAATATTTTTTATAAAATAATTGAATAATAAAAAATTTTGACACTATTTGTTTGTGGAAATAATTTTATTTTTCATTTGTAATTTTTTAAATAATTATAAAAACATCACCTTACTTTCTAGTTTTCAAATTTTCTAGAAACAAAAAAAAGGTTAAGAGCAAGCGAACTGTAAATAACTAAGAAATGAAACTCATGTAAATTTTCTCTTCTTTTTTATTAAAAAAATATTCATATCCCCAACAGTTAATTTATTTTCTCCCCTTTTAAATGCCAAAATTTCCTCTTCTTGAATTATAATTAACTAAATTCTAGATATTTTTATTTTAATTAATTATTTAATACTTATTATTTTTTCAATTAAGTCGCGGTGCAATAGTTCCTTGATCTCCCTAATAGAAGCCAAAGTTAAATGATTAACATGTAAACCCCACCTAATTTTGATTTGGTGAATTTGCCTGTCTTGGTGAAAATTCGTATTAATGAGTCTTACGAATTTGTTTTCCTATCTTATTATTTTGTTGCCTTTTATATATTAGTGTAGACCATTGGAAGACATGAGATATCATTAATTTTTAATATAAAAAATAATGTATTTTGATTGAAAAACGAACAACCTTCACGAATCGTTCATTGATCATGACTACTTGAAAAAAATCAAATAAGAATGACTTGAAAGACCCGGGGTGTACCTTGGGGAACCACCCTAATGCCTAAGTAAGGGACAAATAAAAGACTTTGAATTGCAATGGTAGAAAGAGTGACTATGCGTGAGATGCTTACCTCCTCCTAAGATCCTTTTTTATAGTAGTGGAAGCAAACCCTCTTTCAGTTTAGCATTAATGAATGTGTCATTATGCTTAGAGGGTTATAGGTAACTTAAGGAACGTTATGTACGACATCAATAGTAGCTCTCTCGTAATCGAACCATTAAGCTTAGGGGGGTTATAGGTAACTTAAGGGCGGTTACGTGAGACATTAAATGTTGGTCTTATAACTGTCCAACCCTATGAGCATTCCTATCTATTTTGGGTGTATTTGTTCCCCCCCCCCCCCCCCAAACACTCGAATATTTGAAATAAATTTCTTGTATTCAAGAGTTGTAATTCAAATCAGACCCTAAGTGATTTAACTCAACCGACTCGATCCAAGTCGATGTGCTTACTTTCAGGCCCACTTCGAGTCGACTTCTACATTACTCGGCTCAATCTAAGCCAGAAAGTATGCTCTAAAAAGCATATTATGACTAGTCTGGCCTTATCTGAGCAACGCTCATTAGATGGGGCATTACAGGTGAGTCGTGCTCACTCCTTTGTGCCCCATGAGTTGTGCTCATCAAGTTGGTAGGTCTTCAAGGGCACATGAATTGTACTCATCAGATGAGCCTTTATGGGTGAGTCGTGCTCACTCTTCTATGCCTCATGAGTCATGCTCATCAGATGGGCCATTATGGGTGAGTCATGCTCACTCCTTTATGCCTCATGAGTTGTGCTCTCGTCAGATGGGCTATTATGAGTGAGTCGTGCTCACTCCTTTATTGCCTCATAAGTAGTGCCCATCAAGTGGGCAAGTTTTTAGGGTCTCATGAGCGATTCTCATCAAATGGACCATTATAGGTGAGTTGTGCTCACTCCTTTGTGCCTCATAAGTTGTGCTCATCAAATAGGCCATTATGGGTGAGTCGTGCTCACTCCTTTGTTGTCTCACGAGTTATACTCATCATATGGGACATTATGGGTGAGGCATGTTCACTCTTTTGTTGCCTCATGTGCATTAATGCTCATCAAGTGGACAAGCCTTTAGAGCATCATGAACGGTGCTCATCAGATGGGCCATTATTGGCGAGTCGTGCTCACTCCCTTGTTGCCTCATGAGTTGTGCTCATCAAATGAGCAAGTCTTTAGGACCTCATGAGCAGTGCTCATCAGATCGGTTGTTTATTGATCTGGGCATGTTGATCCATGCCGTTGGGATTCTCGTCATTGGGATTTGCATCATTGGGGTTTGCATCACTTGGGTTCACTCACTGTGAGTCTATAAGTTGCTTCATCCCTTCCTTGGTTGCTTGACCCAGGTCCCTTAAACTCTTCCTTTTCAGGTCGATTTGAATCCTTCTTGTGGTCATGGTCAAGGATAGAAAACCTCCCAAGGGTTCCCACAGACGGCACCAACTGTTGTTTCGGTTTCATTGAAATCTCAGACATCTTCAGAAATATGCATTCGGTATCTCAAACCATCAACAGTTTCAGGAAATCTCAGAAAATCGTTGACGGTTTTGTTTCTAGATAGCGAGACAGAAATTCAAATTTTGAATTTGAACGTTAAGTTGGTTAGTTTTCAAGGGGAAACCTCCGAAGGAAAGTCTATATATTCTTGTCTGAGTGTATTGTGAGACAAGAGAAATCATATTTAGAAGTGTATTATGTACTCTCAAATTTCTTAGTGAAATTGTTGTGCCGATTGCTTCCATGGATGTAAGCATTGTCGAACCATGTAAACCTTGTGTTGATCCTTGTTTGCTTCTCATTTACTGGTTGTGTTTGATTTACTTGTTGTGTTTTATTCCACTGTGCATCCTATATTTGATCTATTTTACAACAAATTGGTATCAGAGCGATTGTTGTCATAGTGTCGAGATCATCTTCTGCGAGATTTGACATTGTCAAAATTGATGGGACCGAGAATTTTGGTTTGTGGCAAAGGAGAGTTAAGTATATACTTGTGCAACAAGGAATGGTGAAGGCTCTAAGTGGTGTTCAACCGGTTGGAATGGATGAGGCAACATGGAGAGAATTGGAAGCAAAGGTCATTTCTACAATACGCTTGTGTTTGGCTGATGAAGTTCTCTATCATGTGATGGAGGAGGATTCTCCAGCAGCTGTGTGGTGAAAGATAGAATGTCGGCATATGTCTAAGTCCTTGCGAACAATTTTTTTTCTTAAGCAAAGGTTGTATTGGCTTAAGATGGTTGAGGGTTCTAATTTGAACTAGCATATCAACATTTTCAATCAAATTGTGAGTGATTTGGCATGTGTTGATGTGAAGTTCGAGGAGGAAGACAAATCATTGGTGCTATTAAATTCCTTACCTACATCTCAAACTTATGAGAATTTGGTTACAACCCTTACATGGGGCAAGGATAGCCTAAATTAGGAAAAGGTGACAAGTGCATTGCTTAGTTTTCATCAAAGAAAAATGATTAGCGATGAAACTTCACATGGTGAAGGACTTGTTGTGAAAAGTAACCAAGAACATGAGAGACATAAGTCCCAAAGAAAATCTCGGTTGCAGTCTGGGAAGAAGAAGAAGGATGTGAAATGCTTTAAGTGCGATGAAATTGGGCACATAAGACTGAAATGTCTGGAGTGGAAGAAAAGGAATTCTGAAAATCAGCAAGGTGCATCAAAATCTGCAAATGTAGTAGAAGGAGATTCAGAATGCAATGATGGAGATATGTTGTGTATTTCATCGAGTTTGGAGTGCCTCACAGATGACTCTTGGAATCTAGATACCGAATGCTCTTATCATATGACAACAAATAGAAAATGGTTGAACACCTACAAGTCAGTCAATACTGGTTGTGTTTTGATGGGAAATAATATTTCATACAAAATACTTGGTATTGGAGATGTTAATCAAAATGTATGATGGTGTTGTAAGAACTATATATGATGTAAGGCATGTTGAGGGTCTAGGAAAGAATGTTATTTCGTTGGGTACTTTAGACTGTAATGAATTTTGTTACAAGTCTGAAAAAGGAGAAATAAAAATGTGTGAAGGCAGCTCAATAGTGATGAAAGGAGAAAAGATAGCGGGAAATATCTATGTACTACAGGGTGTTACAGTTGTAGGTGGAGCTGCTGCTATTGAATCTGAATCAAATACCTTGTGGCATATGCAGTTGAAGCATATGGGTGACTATATGTATTTAGATATTTGGGGACTAATGATGATAGCATCAAATGATAGAAATATGTTTTTCGTGGGTGTATCACGGAAGGTCTTGGTTTATCTCATATGGCACAAGCCTGATGTTGATGTGTTTACTAGGTTAAACTTGTGGTTAAGGTGGAGTACCAAACCAGGAGAGAAATCCTCAAGCCAGTCATTGGGACTGAGTACACTGGTTTTGTTCAAGGAGTTTTGTAAGCAAGGCAAATCATATACAGGGCTTGCAGGGTACTTCTTGGTGAAGCTAGTGAGTATGACGCGTTTCTCATGTGATCAATCACCACAAGTATCACTAGATGAGAAAGTTGCAAGTGAATTGTGGGTAGGTTTAGTGGCAGACTACTCGGTTATGAGTGGATGTCCACTGGTGCACTATTCTAATAATGGAGTATCTAGGCTTGGTGTTATGTCCAGACAGTACATATTTCTAGGTTATAAGAAAGGTGAGTGCAAACTAAGTGATCTTATGGCAAACAAAGGGGTGATCGAGGATATGACTTTTGTTGTTAAAATCATGGGACAACGTACTCAAGTAAGGTAAGAGAAACAAATGCCAGAAAACTACGACAGTAATAATCATGTTATTCAAGTGGAGTTAAGGACTCTGGGCAGAAATGCAGAAAGTTCTATCTCGGGTCAACAGTATCACGATATGAATGAGCATGTGATGCAGGTGGAGCAACAGACTCGGGCAAAAATGATATTGGTCATATTGCAGGGAGTTTCAGTTCGAGAGATCACCAGAATCACGGTGGGTCCATGGGCACTATCAGACCACCACTCAGGTATAAATTGGTGAGGCTTCCAATTGGGAAGAGGATGATAATGATGTATGAAGTGATGTATCTGTTTTGTGTGAATGACCTGTTATTGGCTAGAAATGCTTTAACTGGGGCTAATCAGTTGGGAACTCAGTTGAAAGGTTTTGACATGAATATATTGGGTACGGTCAAGATGGGTCTTGGTTTGCTGATTCGAATGGACAGAGCTACAAGGAGATTGGTGTTATCTTAAGGTGGCTTTGTAGACAAAACCGTAAGGAGACTTCATTTGCTGTCTCAAGGGGGTTTTGTAGAGAATCAATATGGAATGTCTACCGCTCAGTACTCAAGGAGGGGTTGTGATGTTCAAGATATGTCAAAGGTCCTCCACGATTGTGCAATGAAGTGTTTGGGTAGGCAACAGAGTGGACCGTCAGTTGTTAGTTTTGTTGAAGACTATGCAGGGGGCTTTGGTGATATAAGGCTTGCAGCAGCTTTTGTGTTTAATGTTGCAGAAAGGTCTTATTGGAAGCCTAAGGTGAAGTCTTTGGGTGTTGCATCTACAAATTTGTTGGGGTTTATGGTAGAAGTTGAAGCTACCATTGGTAAGTTCAAGCATTGTTACTTGGACTTGGTCCATGTCTCCAAGTGATAGAAGTGAGACAAACCCAACTTAACGTTTAAGGGTCAAAGTGGAGCGTCGGGCTATGTTTTTCGTGTTTCTCCTATGGGGCAAAAATTCACCAAGGTGGAGATTGTTATGATTGGTGGCTCATTTCTTGAAATGACTAACTTACATAAGGAGAAGAACTTAGTGTAGCATTTTGGGAGAAAATCATTGACGGTTTTCTATGGCTTTCTAAAACCATCGACGGTTTCACTGAAATGTCATACATCTTCATAAATATGCTCTTGGTATCTCAAACCGTCAACGGTTTTAGGAAATCTCAAAAAATTGTCGACGATTTTGTTTTAGGTAGCAAGACAGAAATTTAAAATTTGAATTTGAACATTAAGTTGGTTTTTTTTTTGGGGGGGGGGGGGGGGAACCTCCGAAGGAGAGTCTATATATTCTTGTCTAAGTGTATTGTGATACAAGAGAGATCATTTTTAGAAATGTATTGTGTACTCTCAAATTTCTTAGTGAAATTGTTGTGTAGATTGCTTCCGTGGATGTAGGCATTACCGAACCATGTAAAACTTGTGTTGAGTCTTGTTTGCTTCTCATTTACTGGTTGTGTTTGATTTTCTTGTTGTGTTTTATTCCAATGTGCATCCTATATCCAATCTATTTTACAACATGTTGCTACCTGAAAATCGAACAACCTTCACAAATCATTCCTCAATCACGACCACCTGAAAAAGATCAAATAAGAATAGCTTGGAGGACCTGAGGTGTGCCTCGGGGGACCACTCCGATGCCAAAGTAAGGAACTAATGAGAAACTTTGAATTGCAATAGTAGAAAGAGTAAGTATGAGTGAGATGCTTACCTCCTCCTGGGATCCCTTTTTATAGTCGTGGAGGAAAACCCTCCTTCAATTTTGGTATTTATGAGTGTATCAGTATGCTTAGGGGGCTATAGGTAACTTAAGGGAGGTTATGCAAGACATCAATAGTACTAGCTCTCTTGTAACCGTACCATTAAGCTTAAGGGGGTTATAGATAACTTAAAGAAGGTTATGCAAGACATCAATATAGTAGTTCTCTTGTAACCGTACCATTAAGCTCAGGAGGGTTATAGGTAACTTAAGGGCGGTGACGTGAGACATCAAATGTTGGTTTTATAACTGTGCAACCCTATGAGCATTCCTATCAATTTTGAGTGTATCATATTTATTTTTAATATAAAAAATTTACAAATTTAAACCCTTACGACAATTGAATAGTCCGGTCTTTAAATATTTTGTCATTTAAGTTAATTAATAAAAGCATTTTAATCTATTTTACTTTAAAAGATATAATCCATAAATAGAGTGCAAATTATTTTGAAGATAAATCCATGAAAGTATGAAACAATTGTTACATTCCTATGGTTTTTGTGTGTGAAAGAATTAATGCATAGAATGTTAATCATATTTTTCATTTTGTTGTTTTTTTGTATTTTGAGTTTTCCCTTTTTAGAGTGATGAGTTCCATAATTTTATCTAGTTAGAACAGTTATCCTCGAAATTCATTAGCTTGATCTACAATCTCAATTTCTTAAAAAAAAAAATAGAAACAGTTAGAAAGATTCGAGGTGTACTCCAAAGGATTTTTGTGATGCTTAGGTTAGAAACTGAAGAAGTAAGAATAAAAATGGCAAAATATGTAAAAACGTATTCTTCTTTTATCTTTCTTAAGAATCCATTTTACAGGTGAAGCAACCTTTTTTGATAATCAACGTTATACGCTTTTAATTTCTTGGAGTTATAAGCCCAGAAAGGCTTATTTCCTTTCATTTTCCTCATGGTGGCAATTAATTATTCCTTTCATCCCCGAATTTAATTGCCTTAAGTTACGGCTTATTGTGAAATAGCCCTCAAACAATGCATAGTGAAATAATAATTTGTGTAAAGGATTAAACAAAAATAATGAAACAATCTAAGTGGTGAATATATAGATTACTTTCACAACTATAGCAATATAAAGAAAGTAATAACAAGAACAATGATATCAGGAATTACATGGTTCGTTAAAACTTACATTTACGAGAGCAAACAGGTAAGAATTCACTATCTTCTTATCCAAATTATATTAATAATACATGAATCCTTTCAAGAACACTCTTAATCAACTATTGGCACCCTTGGCATACAAAAGTTACAAAAGCAAACTCTCTGAAATTCAGCCAAACTGTCGACGGATTTCTTGAAACCGTCGACGGTTTTCCTGTGCTCTATTGCACATTGATTTCTTTCATACTTTCCCTTAATATGTAAGACATAATTCACAACATGACCTTTATGCCAAAGTATCCCTCCACTTTCTTTCTTACAAGGCTTATCTATTCATTATGAATTAGACTCATTTATCATTTATGAGTTAGGTTCATTTATCATTTTATGAGCAAGCTTATTTGTCAATTGTTGCCATAACCCATGTGTTATTCTGTAACCATGACTGATCTATTAATTACGAGGACAGTTCCTTTATTATGCAATATTTACAATTCATCTTTGTTCCTTAGGTACGTGTGTCTGAGTGCAGCAAATTCCGGCTTTAGATATAGATTTAGATTTGTATAAATTTTGATAAAATAAAATATAAAATTGTATTGGGTTTATTTCATCTAAATTTAGTGCACTAAACAAACTTGTATCTCATTTTTCTCTCTCTAGTGATTTATTAACTATGATCAGATTTCATTAAAGAGTTTTCCGGTTTGAAAATTTCTCTTTCCTTGAAAATACATGCATCAAATGATTGCAAAAGCCTTCTTGTATAGCTCAGATTCAGCATTCGATCGAAGAAGTACCAAAAAAAAAGCCCAAGGAGAAAAAAATTTGCTACCATCCGATTCTTAAACAGAGGAACAATAGAAGATTCAACGAAAACTAGCTAAAAGCAGAAAGAAAAACGAAGGAATAAGTGAATGTAACTCAACGTGGTGGTCAGCTAGGTGGGATACCCTGCTTTCCTTGCTCCCCCATGAAAGGAATCCCCCAGTTCAAAAGCCAACGAATAAAGAAACCTAAGTGCTTGCTGTGAGCAAGCTGCACGTTAGGACAAAGTAAACTTTTCCCACCCCCACCCCCACCCCCAGCTCCGGCTTTATTCTGATTCTCTGCATGTTCTTCATCGCCCTACATAGCTAGCTAGCCTGATCTTTATTATTACCTGTGTACTTCTCTTCCTATTAGTTTTTCCAATTCTTGAGCAGAGACATATGTCACTCTTCATGAGTTATTCATCCGGCTAGCTAGCTAGCTGTGTCTCTGCAGATCCATCCATCCATCGCATTGAGATCATATTATGGCCATATCCAAGAAAAACATTACCCCTCTCATTTGCCTCTCTGTTATGGTCCTCGATATTGTTGCCGGCGTCCTTGGCATCGAAGCTGAGCTAGCTCAGAACAAGGTTTCTCTTATCTATCTCATATAATCGATCTCTCTCTCTCTCTCTCTCTCTCTCTCTCTCTCTCTCTCACACACACACACACACAGACCCCTACATGTATAGAGGAGACTCAATTGTGTGTATGATGGTCTAACTTGGACTCAAGATGGGTTTTTTCAAGTTTTGAATAATGATTAGTGGGCCAAAAAACTCATCTCCAGTGGTATCTTGACTAGATATGCATAAAGGTGTGAGACTTGTTCAAAAGTGTAAAGCATATCTGATGTGTTTTTATTCAAGACACCTTAATAAATTAATTTTTCATAAGGGTACTCAGAGTAAGGTAAAGGGTGTGAGACTCATATGAGTGTGGCCGGACCTACCCTTTTGTCTACTTAAAGACGCTCTCTTAAATGAGTTCTTCTTTGATATATGTAAAAAGAAAAAACGTCTTGAAACATGGTATATATCTCGATTGGAGACGGAGTGTGAGATTGGTGTCTACTCGAGAGACCGCTCATAATCAATTTTCTAAGATATTGAAAAACCCGATTTCTAAGATATGGAACCTACCTAATTAACGTCAAGCAACAAAAATATGCAAAACGAATTTCTTCATACATTAAGAATTAAGAAAAAGATCCATCTCCAACGGGTGGCATCTCTCTAGTCTCTAAATACAACGGTGTAATAGGTATAAAGCCTATTTTCATGACTAATAGCGGGACACCACCCTAAGTAGTTTTTCCGAGATGATGAATAATCGTCTATGTGTGTGTGTCATGTTTTTTTTATCAAGTGATTTATTTGGGTTTATATGGAATTGAACAGGTGAAGAAGGTGAGACTCTGGATATTTGAGTGTAGGGATCCAAGCCATGAAGCCTTCAGAATGGGGGTAGCAGCGGCAGTACTTCTGGCGGTTGCCCACGCTGTGGCTAACTTGCTCGGAGGTTGTACCTGCATTTGGTCCAAGCAAGAGCTTGACAAGGCAACCCCTAACCATCAATTAGCTGCAGCTTCTTTAGCTTTGTCATGGTAAGCCTAGAACTCACTCTATGCAGAATTTTTTACTATTTAATTACGGGTTAGTTTGGAACTTAGAAAATATTTAGGTAAAAAAAAAAAATTGAAGGAATTGACATTTTCATGTTTGGTTATCAAGAAAATTGAGAAAGAAAATAAAAAATATACTAAATTTATAAATAAAACGCTTTTTTTAGAACTTGGAAAATATTATAAATAAATATATAAAAATATCAAGGAATCCACATTTCATGTTCGGTTATCGAGGAAAGTATGAAAGAAAATGAAAAATATACCAAATTCATGAACAAAATTTTAATTTTACACATCATTAATATTTATTTTTTCTTAATTTTTAGTCATACAAAAACAACCTTTTTTTTTAATAGAATTTAATATGGAAGGAAAATATAGAGAAAAAATGAGTTTTCTCCTTATATATTTACCTCTCTTTTCCTTTTTTCAAATAAAATCTTTGATCCAAATGGACCGTTAATTTTCCTTGATTTTTAGTCATATTAAAACAAACTTCCAATTTTGATAGTATTCAATAGAGAAGGAAAATAAGCTTTCTCTTTTTCTTTTTTTTCCTTTTCTTTCCTTTTTCCCAAGAAAAATTCTTGATCCAAACGGACCCTACGATAATTTTTATCAATGAAAAAAAATTAATTTAAAAAAAAATGAAATTGAAGGTGAGAATCAAAAATTAAATACTGAAAATTGCCAATTTGTTTGATTAATAATATTTTAGAAAATAAATTAGAAATTTAATAGAGCTTATACTCATTTTTTGTCATGAATCAAATAATAATTTAAAATATGATTAGAATAATAAAATTAAAAACACACAAATTAGAAAATGTCAGAATATACATAAATTTTGATCATAATTATTTTTTAACTATTTAATTTTTAAAAGTTCACTTTTTGGTGCTTCAATAACAATCTTATTTTGCATAGGCAACTAAAAATATGATAGAAGTGATTTTTTGAATGATTCTTATTAATTTTTTAAAATACTAATATTTTTATTTTAATTACATTTTCAAATTTTATAGGCATTTTATTTTCATTTTTATTAAAATGTTTGAATAGAACATATGATTTTAGTTGACAAAAGTTCTTTATAAATATTAAAATAATTTAGCAACATAATCCCACAACAACTAAAAATCATAAATTTCAATTTAAATTTTTGTAAAATGATAATAGAAATATAAAACTAATAATCTAAATAAATTCATTGTTATAATCTTTTTTTTTTGTTATACAGAAACAAAAATTAAAATAAAAAGAAAAATAAAAATAGAAATGAAACCCAAAAAAAAAAATGTTTTAATGGTTTATATATGGTAGTTTAAAATAATGACTAGTAAAATATTCGTGCTTTGTGGCAGAATAATGCAATAAAAAAGAAATGTCAAACAGATATGAGATAAGTTAAAAAGAAAATAGAAATCTAAATTATATGGAGGTGACATTCAAATAATTAAGCGTTCAGGAAAATACAAATTGTCCAAAGATAACAAACCTATTTGAGTTTTGAACTTTCATAATGAACATTGATTATGAGATAATCTAAATATTAAGATCAATCATAATTAGGGATGGCAAAATGGGTGGGGGTCGAAACCCGGCGAGTGACTTGTAACCTGCATGTTTAAATCAGGTTTGAGTTTAATATAAGTTGACCAGTTTATAAACGAGTCAACCCGGACCCGACCCGTTCATTAAACGGGTTAGGAGGGTTCGGCTCGAGTCACTTGCAGGGTGACTCGTTTATGACCCATTTAAAATTAAAATGAAAGAGTGTTTTAAAAAAGAAAACTGTCATTTTATATGAAATGTCTAAAAAAAATTAAAATAAATAAATTATATTTTTTTGAAAGGGTGATCTGTTTATTAAACAGACGGGTTTGGCTTTACATAATAGTCACCCTTAATAAACGGTTCAACCTAAACCCGAACATGTTTAACCTCGATCAATTTATAACCGCCCGAACCCGACCCGTTAACCCATTTTGTCACCCTTAATCATAATAATACAAAATTGTAACAATATATCATTTTACTGTGGTACTTGAATGTAAATACAACATTATTATTAGTAAAGGTGCATAGGAAAAACATATTTGAAATTTATAAGTTCACTAAACATTACCTTTAAAACACATACTACAAACAATATATTAGTGTAACTTTTTTATGTGTTTTTACAAAGATTAATTGTCATATATATGTAGTTTGATAATTAGTTGTAATAATAATATCATAATTTAACATATTATTTTATATTATTTGTTCAACATAACTGACATCTATTGATTAATTGATATGAATAATATCATGTTTATAAAAATTGCATGTTGTATGTAAAATTTTAAAAATATTATGGACATGTACATATGATACAAAGTTATTTGCATCGAAAAATAATAACTTATTTATAATATATGTAAACAAAAATGTAACACGGTATATATATATATATATTTCTATAATTTAGAATAATATTAATTAAAATTAATTCTATAATTTTAGTAAAGAAAAATTGTGTCGTATTGTATATATTATATTGAATTTTTTAAAAAAAAAAATTCCAAACATTTATATTAATTTTAATATATATAATATATGTAAACAAAAATTTAATATGGTATATATATTTCTATATTTTGTAATACTATAAATTGAAATTAATTCAACACTTTTAGTAGATCTAAATATAAATCTGATAAAGAAAGTAAAAACTAATCATTTAAATTAATTTTATAATGTAAAAGTATTAAAAAAAAAAGTGATGAAAAGTTGTTGAGTTGGAATCATTTTTCAAAGAATTATTTAGTGGAATTTATTTATTGTTTGGTTTTTTTATTTTATCTAATAAGAAAAGAAAAGGTTTTCAAAAATTAATGAGAGAGAGAGAGAGAGGAGAATCTAATATATAAATTTAAAATTTTAGTAGGGCCTACATGAGACCAACGAGAGGAATTTAAAAAATAAATGACAATTTCAAAAATGCATAAACCTCCCATAAGATTTATCAAAAAGGCACATACTTACTCTAAAAAAACTTGTTTTTTGTAAGATATAAGGAAAGATTTTTGTCTTTTTGATAAATCTGAGGATGGTCCTTCAAAATCTTCAAATCTTACTTAAGGTTACTAAAATTTTTAAAATTTTAATAGAAATCATTGTCTGTTTATCAAAGACGTTGGTATTTTTTATCTTTAAAAAAAATTGAAAATGATTAAAATATAATAATGAGGCCTGCTTGGGGAGTTTTTTCCCATTTTATTCCTTTCTTTTTAAAATATATTATATAATACCTTTTTTGGGAAAATATTTCTCGGAATAACCCTGACGTAATCTCGCTTCTTGGAGTAGCGAGATTTAAACAAATCTCGCTAATTCAAGTAGCGAGATTTAAGCAAATCTCGCTATTTGAAGTAGCGAGATTTGCCACGTGTCATTTTCATAAAAAAATTATTTAATATATTTTTTAAAAAAATAAAAATTCAGAAAATAAAATATTCTGCGTAATAAATCAGGAAATAATTTATTATGCAGAATAATTTATTTCCCGATTTATTATTTTTTAAAAATATATATTAAAAAAATTTATTGTATAATAAATTGAAAATTTGAACTTTATTTTAAATTACTAATTTTAATTGTACCTGAAATTAATATATATATATATATATTTATATATACTGACAGTTTGTTAAAGGGATAGAAAATATAACGTTCAAAAATATTATTCATTTTTTTAAAATCTTTAAAAATAATAATATATATTTAGAGTTTGAAATTTAAATTATGAATATGATTTTTATGTATTTGTACAAAAATAAATATTTTTTTTATAATTTTACCCAAATATTAATTTGACTCTCGAATTCAAATTCCCAAATATAATTTTTTATTTTAATTATTAACTGGTTTTTTATGATCGATGAATAAAAAAAATCAAAGTAAAAAGTTGATTCTTTTTAAGGAAAAAAAAAGTGTGTTGGCTTTTTTGAGGTTAAATATTCTTAAATCAAAGATTTGTGTAATTAATGTATTTATTTGTGAATTCTAATTATGTCGGATACTCTTTCTAAGACTATTTTTTAGGTGTTTTCACTTATTGTTTTGTTCAATTAATAAAAAAAAAAATGAGAAAAGATTAAGATATGATAATTATGTACATATTTATTATTCAAAGTAAAGATGAATTATCTTTATTATAAGAGATGAGAAAAAAAAATGTTAAAGACTTGCTTAGTTGTGGAAGATATTTTTTATTTTCTAATATTTAAAATTTTACAAAGTTATAAAAATTTAGCTTTTTTAAAAAAATATTTTGAATATACATATAAAAAAGGTATAGAATTGGGTGTAAATACCCAGAAAATATAATAAGTAAAAGAAATTGAAAAAAATAGATTTTTGGCTGAGAAAGGAGAAAAATCGACGACGATTTTCTGGAGAGGAGAGAAAACCGGTGGCAGTTTTGGGGATTTGTAACGTGACAGTAAATAAAATTCATTTCAAATTCTAAATAATTCTCTTTACATTTTGTTAATTTATTATTTATTAAATATAATTCCGCCTAATTATCAACAAGACATTTAAACTATGATCATTTGTTAGCAATTTTTAAAAATTAAATTGTCGTATCCAAAATAATATATGAATCGCTTTAATTTAAAATTTTAAACAGAAGATAGTGCTTTTGAGATTTAGTGAAAATATAAAAATATATATTTTAAAATTTTGAGATTTGTTCAAAAATATATATATTTATCTTTATATTTAATATGAAAATATATATTTTAAAAAAATTATTCTACGTAATAAATTCTTCTGCGAATAAATCGAGAAATAATTTATTACGCAAAATAATTTATTTCCTGATTTATCATTTTTTTTTAAAAATATATTAAATAATAATTTTTTTTATGGAAATGACACGTGGCAAATCTCGCTACTTCAAATAGCGAGATTTGCTTAAATCTCGCTACTCCAAGTAGCGAGATTTGTTTAAATCTCGCTACTCCAAGTAGCGAGATTACGTCAGGGTTATTCCGGGAAATATTTTCCTGGAAAAGGTATTATTTAATATATTTAAAAAATAAAAAGTTAAAATGGGAAAAAACTCCCTGCTTGGGCCCTTACCTACCTCTGGAGAGGGGGTAAAAGTATATATATATATATATGTAAAAACTTGTGGGGCCCACCAAGGCCTGAGTAAAACAAGAGAGGATAAAAGTTGAAAAAATAACAAAGTAAAAACCAGCATCAACATTTCTAATAGAAAAACATTTAAAAGACAATTAATAAATGCATTTTGTTAGGATCAATTAATAATAAGTGCATCTAAAAACATAACTAATTTTAAAAGAGAATGTATAAAATTATGATATTATAAGGAGTAAGTTTCAAATTCAAAAACTGTGAAAAAAGTATATATTTATGGTTTATCCGAAGCTTTTGTTTAGAAACATATATTTGAAGTTTTCAATTTAGATTTAAACAAATTTAAACCAAATGTAAGATAATTATATTATATTTCTTCAAATTCACACCAATTCAAATCTAACACTAGAATTCTATATTTTTAAACATATGGTAAAAGCAAAAAAACAACTATTTTTATTTTATCTTGATTTATCACATTTCACTAATTAAGTATAATTACAAGTGTGTAATGTAACAACATCATTGAAACTTTTGAAAATAAAATTCAAAAATGTCGATAGAGGACATCGAGGTGTTTAGATCTAAACAGCTTATCAATAACATTATTTAGTATCTAATTTTCATGACTTCATAATGATTCCCATTTTGGATTTGTGCATTACCATTGTGTGAAAAAAGAAATCACCTAAAATTTTAACTTTTAACCTTGCAATAACTTGTATGACAAAATTAGTCATCATGAACTCATCACAACCTAATAGTATTTTTATTAAATTAAAGAGTGAAAAAATTGTTAATAATTAACAATAATTAAGCCACACTAATTACCTCTAACTGAAGTTGTCCTTGTCTTGTAGGTAATACTATTTTAATTGTAAAAGAATTCATAAAAATATTTTATAACTCTAATCTTTCTAATTAAAATCAAACAAAAATATTTACTTAAATTATAAACTATATAAATGAGTTAATGAGACATTTCAAATATTACCTGATACAAATTATTAACATTAATTTTAATACAAACAATTTGACACTTAACATATTAGATTGACATGACAGACGCAATCTTCATTCCCCACAGCTCTCAATTTTTTTAATTCTAAAACTTAAATTTCGTGGGCACATCAGGATAGTACTAGCAGTTGGATTTTCGATGCTGATCATAGGAGCTCTGGCGAACTCCAAATCCAAAGCATACTGCGGAATCTCACACCACCGTTTTCTCTCCATCGGAGGGATTCTGTGCTTCATTCACGGACTATTTTCCATCGCCTACTACGTTTCCGCAGCTGCCACCGCCAGAGAGAAAGAATTGGTCGGACCTCCACCCCCTGCCTGATGATTGCTCCTCTTCCTCCGGCACTTACCGGTGAAATTTGTACACAGGAAAGAGAAATGTCTTCATTGTTCGATTGTTTGTAGCACCAACATCGTTCAGAATTTTATTTTATTTTTTTGGTGCTTTCTGGCAATGTTTCCAAAAGATTTTCCTGTTCTTAAGATTGAAACGTGCTTTGTTAAAACCCCACTAAATCCCAGAACTGTTGGACATCAAACATGCTATATTCATGACACAAACTGAAACAGAGGCGTGCTCAAGATACCCTTCCAAAGAAATTACCGAAATCTTTGATTTTCTTCTGTTCTTGAAATCAAACCCCAGTAATTTGTATATCGAGCATGTCATTTCCATGGCACAAGATGGAAAAGAGGCGTACTCGAAATACCTTTTGCAAGAAATTACCAAATTCTTTGATTTTCCTGTTCTTGAAGTCGAACACCAGAAATTTGTACATCAAACGTGTCATTTCCATGGGGCACAAGATAGAACAGAGGCGTGCTCGAGATACCTTTTGCAAGTACCAAATTCTTTGATATACTAAAATTGAATAGGTACAGATAAGGCCAGCTTTGTTCAATCTACAAAGGTGCTAAAGCAGAAACCCTAATAGAAAACAAAGAAAAAGACTCCTAAAAATGCCAAAAGCATAACTCTAACGCTACCGCTGCTCAGTCTAACCAAATCCGAAACTGTCCGTCTAGTTTCTCTGTTCACAAACGATGATTTGAAAAACTCAAGCGACTTAACTTTCATCATCACCGGCAGCAGCACCACCCTTCGAAGGCCTCTTCGGCAACAAGTGGTTGTGGATGTTTGGCATCACACCGCCGCTTGCGATCGTGACGGCCCCGAGCAGCCTGCTCAGCTCTTCATCGTTCCTCACAGCCAGCTGTATGTGCCGCGGAACTATTCTGGTCTTTTTGTTATCCCTCGCGGCGTTTCCGGCCAGTTCCAACACCTGCAACCCCATAATCAAGACAAATCCCCGGTCAAGAAAACGCATAAAAAGCCATTTCTGCGAGTAGAGAGAGAAAGACCAAGAAAGGAAGAAAGAAATAGAAATAGGGATTACCTCGGCTGCGAGGTATTCAAGGACGGCAGCGAGATAGACCGGTGCGCCGGCGCCGACACGTTCGGCGTACTTGCCGGCCTTGAGAAAACGAGCGATACGGCCGACGGGAAATTGAAGACCGGCTTTGCTGCTACGTGAGGTCGCCTTCTTAGGACCGCCACCAGAACCCAGAGACTTGCCTCTTCCGGCCATGGTTTCAGGTTACAGCGTTGGAGATGTTTGGAGACGAGGAGAGGAAGAAGTTGAGACGTTCGTTACCGTGAATCTTGAGTATGGAAAGACGGAAAAGCTTATATATATAGAGATAGATGTGGGAGGAAAATCAGCCAATGGGAAGAAGAGACGCAGATCGCGATCTGGAGCCGTCGGTTTGAGAATGCGTGGACGGTTGGATGTCGGTTGGGAAGGACCGGGAATGATCCGGCGCGAGCCCTAAGGAAAAATGATCAGGTATGAAAAGACGAAATTGCCCACGATCCGTGTGAACGGCGGGAAAAAGTCAAAAATTAAAATGAGAAATACTCCCTAGTTTTAAGAAGGAAAAAACTAAAGGCGGTTTTATAAAATTCTAGTTATGCGATGTATATGATATTTTATTTTTATATTTTTTTTATTATTAAAATTTTACTTTATTCATATTCTATTTCTCACTCTTAATATAAAAAATAGTATCTCATTTTCACCCTCCATGTAGGATTTTTGACTCATAAAATTTACAAAAATTATTATGAAATTTTATTTTTACATTTGTGTAAATATAAGAATCTAAGGTGGTGAACCGATAAAAATGAAAAAATCTTTCCAAGTATTTACATTATATTATTTTATTCTCATACAAAAAAATATTTATAAAAAATGATTCATCCATATAAGATTTGGAGTCCAAAAATATCACCTTAAGACACACTTATATGCGGGCCTACATAGTTGGAGTCCATACTAATCTATACCTCTCGCTTGTATTGGCCCAAACGTAAATCTTGTAATTTGTGAAATTTCAAATTTTGCGTGAGCAAATCATTTCTTATAAATATTTATAGATCGAAAATTGACCTTATTATTTTGGCAAGTTAGACAACAATGCCCTATAATGTAATATTATCATTATATATATATACACACACGCGTTCCTTAGTAATATCATCATAACTTTCAAAGTCATGTGAAATAGCAATACCAAACCAAATACGGCGAGTAGTGGGGTCCTAGGCTAAGCCTTGACTAAACCTTGGAAATCTTAATGTCATAATGTCTTTCAAATCCTCCTAGCTAATATCTTACTGCAATAATTCTTACTAAGAAGAACACTCATATATACTACTATAAAGGAGATTCTCCTATTTGGTGTTATCTTTCAAAAATATCAATTTTATCCTCATAATTACGCATGATTATTCCAAAATACCTATGTTATTACCTAAATTTTTTTTAAAATACCCTTATAATCATGCCAAATTTATCCATATAACTACTCATAATTATTTCAAAAAACTTCTATAACTATTTACAACTATCTCAAAATGTCCCTATAATGTAATATTATCATTATATATACACACACACACACACATGTTCCTCAGTAATATCATCATGACTTTCGAAGTCATGTACAGTAGCAATACCAAACCAAATATGATGAGAAGTGGGGTCCTGGGCTAAACCTTGGAAACCTTAATGTCATAATGTCTTTCAAATCCTCCTAACCATTATCCTACTACAATAATTCATGCTAAGAAGAATGGTCATATATACTACTATAAAGGGGATTCTTCTATTTGGTGTTATCTTTCAAAAGTATCAATTTTATCCTCATAATTACCCATGATTATTCCAAAATACTCTTGTAATTACCTAAATTTTTTTTTAAATACCCTTATAATCATGTCAAATTTATACATATAACTACTCATAATTATTTCAAAAAAAAACTCTTATAACTATTTACAACTATCTCAAAATGTCCTTATACTAATTAAATTATTAAGGGAAAATTAAAAAATAAAAAGTCGTAAAGCAGACACAGTGCGCGGGTCAATGACTAGTACTTCTCTAATCTTATAAAGGAGATTCTCCCTTTGGTGTCTTTTTTGTTTAAAAAAAAATATCAGTTTATCTTGATTACTATCAATGATTATTCCAAAACATTCATTTAACTACCCACAACTATTCCAAAATACCCATATGATTATGTCAAATTTGTCCCTATAACTATTTATAATTATCCCAAAATTTTCATATAATTATTTGCAACTATTCCAAAATGACCTCATACTATTTAATTATTTTTTATTTTCTTTATAATTTTTTAAAAGTTTAAAACAAACGGAGAGCCGTTAAAATAATTAATTATTAATTAAATGAAAAAAATACTACTACTTTTGTGTTATAATAATTTAACATAATGGCTAATACTTAGATACTATATTATTCTCTATTATTCAATTAATTAATTAAAGTGTTGAATTTTAAAATTTGTAATTTGTTTGAAAATTTTAGAGCATGGAAAGGACATATTTTTAGCATATTTTTATATCAAAAACATATTTATTCTTCATGTATTGGTTTTAAAGTATAATAATTGTCTTTTTAAAATGTCTGTCAATATTTTTACGCTAAACATATTGGAATATTATATGTATTTTTGGTAAGAATATTTGATGAAATCACCACACATTTAGAGTGGTGAATATTTTCTATTTATTATGATTTACAGTTCGTATACATTGATTGTGATTACAATAGGAATGGAAAGGATATACAAAATTCATTGGGATTAATCTCTTAGAATTAAGGGTCAATTATATCACATAGGGGAGGCATTCGATTGAGTTGAAGTATCCTCAACACCAACCCTCCCCCCCCCCCCCCCGCAGCGCAAGCTGAGCATCGGATTGGATCGAATGTGGAGCTTGGATCGAAAGAAGTCAAATAGAGGTCTAGGGACACTATAAGTGAGAAGGCATATAAAGTGTGTGAAGTTTGCCAACGACAATGAGTTAGCGAAGGAAATGGTAGTCTAATTCAACATGCTTGGCCCGCTTGTGAGAAATTGGGTTAGAGTTAAAAAAAAATCACGCTTTTATTGTCGCATAAAAGAATAGACCACTGTGGAAGGGGAACCCTGAGGTCACAAAGAATATCTGTAAGCCAAAGAATTTCGGTGGCAATGAGGGCAAGAGCGCGATACTCAAATTCACAGCTGGAACAGGAGACAATTGGTTGCTTCTTGGAGCTACGGGAAACCAAATTGTCGCCAAAATAAATAGAATAACCAGAAGAGGAACTACGAGTATTCGGACAGCCAGCCCAATTAGCATCAAAGTAAGCAATGATGGTGTTGACTTTTTGAGTATGATCCATGTTTTGATACTGACAAAGCACATATTTCTTATGTGTGTATTTAGCATGTGAACAAATCCATTAATTTATCACACGCATAAGAAAACGGTGATGGAAGCTTGCAAGACTTAAAGCTTATACGATCAAATGCATTCCATCCTCCGTCACCAGCCAAAAGCATTTCTTGAGATCAAAACACCGGTGGCCATCCCGATGAATCCAAAACGCCTCGAACCTCTTCCTCCAGCAATCCCATTTGACGGTGCATAAGAATTGGACGGTTCCCTAGAAGTCGATTCGGAGTCCCCAGCTGAACTCTTCCCACTCCTGCAATGCTCACCCCCCAAGATCATCCTCCTCCGACAAACACCATATAACCAGCGGAGTTGAAGAGTTGGTCCTGAACCCGTTGGTCATGTGAATCTCATACTTTGTGCCTTAGGAATACTTCGGCTGCCTCATCACCATGAAAACGATGCATAGCATCAGGCAAAAATCCTAACCCTCCGCTCCGCCTTTTTCCCCCCAAGTTGAGACCCATCCCTTTAACATATAATAATTTATATTTAAAATTAGTTAATTAATAAATCAGTTAACCGAATCAATATGTTTTGTTAACTGAACCGAAACCCGATTCACCGAATTTTGGTGAGGCCCAACCGAACTGACCGAACCGGTTTTTTTACCCGAACCAAACTAACCAATTTCGGCCAGTTAAATTGGTTAATTCGATTTTTCTCAAATTATGCTCACCCCTAGGGAAGATTGTACTAGTACCTATGAAACCAAAGCAAAGCATGAGATTCCATAACTCGAATGTATCTTGTGAGTACTATATGAATGCACTTGATCAATCAACCAAATATTTGCTTAACCTTTAAACATATAGTCCAAAACCTCATTGATGCCAACATCTTGAAATTCCAACTAGTTGGAGATGTTTCCGATCCCCATATAAGACAAATCCATTAACTAACCTTGGAAGCTCAACCATCAATACCTTAGAAGCTATCACCATCACTTATACACCAACCTTCATTCAATCTAACGTTCATACTCAATACTAAACATTTGATTTTTAGGTAACCTTACCTATTCCCATATCTCTCAAACTAAGCTATCCCTTGGAAGTATGGGATAGAGATTATAAATTCAATTAAATCAACTAAAGTAGCTAATCTAGTTGGTCTTGGTGTCATGACACAAAGTCTTTGTTGTTACACTACTGGCGAGCTAGAATGGGAAAAGGTAAAAGGTAAGGTTGGTGAAGAAAAGTAGAAATAAATTGACAGAGAAAAATAGAGAAGTCAATGATGAAGAAGTGGTGACATTTTTGTAATAACTTAAGATTAGTCAGTACAGTAGTATAGTTGTAACCCGAAAAAAGAAATTAGATTAATTATTAATTAATTAATTATTATTATTATTAAATTGAATTAACTAAATTAAGTAATATGATGGCTATATATATAAATATATAAGGATAAGTGATATATATATATATATAAGTATATAATATAATATTATTATAATATAAGTTATATATATATAAAAGTTCCTGAAGCTTAACTCTCCTAAGATTTCCCCCCTACTTCTCCTCTCTCTCTCTCCTCAACCCCCATCCCTCTCTCCTCGATTTCCTCGACCAAATGTGCGCCGATCAAAGAACAAAAAATACCCTTGGGTTTCAAATTCGACCACTAACATTTTAACCGAAGTGAATTTGTCGTAGGAGCGCCATAAGCACCACTCCTGGGATGAGGTATGGGGAATAGATTATGTTAGGAATTTTTATAAATTATTCGATTAAATTGTAATATGAGATTATAGGAATTATATACACGTTTTTCTGAATATTCTAACATATGAAAATTGGATTTTTGATTATTATTATTATTATTATTATGAGTTAATTAAATTGGTGTTTGTGAGTTTAGGGATTTTATAATAATTGTTATTTTAAAGTTGAACCGATTGAATTAAAGTATTTGATTTATGGATTATTGTAGTAGATTTTCTGAATGATTAGATAGGTTAAAATTATTGTTTTGATTTATTATACGTATTTTGTAAAGAATTAAAGTGAGTATGGTTGGTTATCTCCGTTTTTCCTTTAAATATATATTTTGAGTTAAATAAATAATTGAGATAATTAAACAAGTATTTTCGGTAAAATAGATATTGGGTATAAAATGACATGTTTTCTAGTAGTTTATATAATTATGAGAAACACTCAAATCGTGTGGCATGAGAAAGAATATTATTATTTAATTAAAATTATGATTTTATAGTATAATATATTGATATACTGAAATGTGTAGGTATTATACTATTTTTTGAACTGTGGAAAAAAAAATAAAGTATAGAGTATTATTAGTGTTAAATTGCAATGTATGGTTTAAGAACTCCGATGGACCATAGCACACTCGGTACCGTAGCTACGGTAATGAAGAGTAGAGTGCAACCACACGTCTTGAGAAGAGTGTTGGTATTGAATAGTCGATTGGGCCAGTGAAGTGTACAGTTCCCCCTGGAGTCTATATCAGCATGAGAAGGTCAGTTGTACTAGTAGAGATGGAGTATAGTTGACTTAGCCTGGTGGTAGGCCGACGAGGGTTAAGTCCAGCCTACGAGTCACACAACCCGTCATAGGGGGAAGCATATGGTTTATCCATTCAAGGAGAGTCCTTAAATTTATATTTGTAGATTTAACCAGAGTATAATAGAGTAGAGTATATGAAAACAGAGTATAACAGAGGAGAGTATTCCAGAGATTACAGTTTATGTAGCATAGTTGCAAAGTATTTACAGTACATAACTTATAGTTGCAAAAGTATTAACAACTTATAGTTTATAATATTTATATAGGTAAGAGTTATAGTTTGCATGTGAAAGTTATTTATAGCAAAGTATTAAATGTAATTCATAATGTGGTATTACGTGTAGTTGGGGCGAATAAACTCTCCGCCCGAGGGCTTGCTGAGTAAGGCGAGTGCCTTAATAGGTATCAGTTGTAGCTACACCTAAACTAAATGCGCAAGGTTACATAAGGTATCAAATCAAATGGGCGTTATATGTATAGGCGTATAATCTCCCTAATCTTCAGGAAACTCTTGCTTATAAAAGATGTTGCATGTGTGAATACAGTCTATAAGTGTCTCAATAGTTGTTGTTGTTGATTAACAAATGTTTATATTTTGTATACACTAAACTCATTGGCCACACACTGATGATAATTTATTCCATCCTTACTGAAAGGTGTCTCATCCCATCATACAACTTATTTTTTAGGACCGTCACATGATTGAGCCTAGCGAGCTACAGAGTAGGGTGATAATATAGCTTAGAGTGAGTGGTTATAGAACTCAAATGTATTTTGTTTATTTTATTTTCTGGTTATGTAATATGAATAGAAGGATACATCTTTTTGGGTTGTATAAATTAGTACTCTGGTATTTTATTTGAGGATGTTTAATTATATTCCGTTGCTTGGACGATATTTATGGTATCAGAGACGGATGAATGATCACATAACACCCCAAGCCCCACTTTGCGGGTTCTGGGGCATCACAAGTGGTATCAGAGCTTTAGGTTGTTAGGTTCTGCAAACTCTAGGGCGTATTAATATTAAAGTATAGGTTCGAGTTATGACGAGGATAGGAACGGGTAACTTAGGATACTGGGAGGAAATTTTAGTTTTATTTCGTGGCCCAGAGGTAGAAATCCCTTGATGGTCTTTTGTGATTTTCTGAATCAGTCGCGAGTTTCAGAAAATCATGTAAATCCATCGACGGTGATGTTTTTTAGCAGAGAAACAGAAACTTGAAATTAGAACTCTAAGGTTAGGTTGGTTAATTTGTGGAGAAAAGTATTTAAAGGAGAATCTTGGTAATTTAGGTGTTGTAATTTGACGGTTTGTGGTCAAGTCGGGTGTTTGATATTTAAATTGGAGTATATTGAAATTTGTGATATGAGGATGGTTAATTAATTCAAGAGTTATGTAAAATGATCGAGTTAGCAAATTGCGAGGACAAAATTTATATAAAGAGGAGAGAATGTAATAACCTAGAAAAAATTTTAGATTAACTATTAATTAATTAATTAATTAAAAATTATTAAATTGAATTAATTAAATTAAGTAATATGATGGTTATATATATAAATATATAAGGATAAGTGATATATATATAAATATATATATGTATATAATATAATATTATTATAATATAAGTTCTATATATATAAAAGTTCCAGGAACTCTCCTGAGATTCCCCCCCCCCCCACTTCGTCTCTCTCTCTCTCTCTCTCTCTACTTTCTCTCTCCTCAACCCCTCTCACTCTCTCCTCGATTTTTTCGGTCAAACGTGCACAGATCGAAGAACAGAAAATACCTTTGGGTTCTAAATTTGACCACCAATATTTTAATTGAAGTAGATTTGTCGTAGAAGCGTTGTAGGCACCACTCTTGGGATAGGATAATGGGAATAGATTATGTCAGAAATTTTTATAAATTAATTGATTAAATTGTAATATGAGATTACAAGAATTATATACACGTTTTTCTGAATATTATAACATATGGAAATTGGATTTTGGATTATTAATATTATTATTATGAGTTAATTAAATTGATGTTTGTGAGCCTATGGATTTTATAATAATTGTTATTTTAAAGTTGAACTGATTGAATTAAAATATTTGATTTTTGGATTATTGCAATAGATTTTCTGAATGATTTGATTGGTTAAAATTATTGGTTTGATTTATTATATGTATTTTGTAAAGAATTAAAGTGAGCAGGGTTGGTTATCTCCGTTTTTCATTTAAATACATATTTTGAGTTAAATAAATGGTGGAGATAATTAAACTGGAATTTTCAATAAAACACAAATTGGCTATAGAATGAAATGTTTTCCAGTAGTTTATATAATTATGAGAAACACTTAAATCGTGTGGCATAAGTAAAAATATTATTGTTTAATTAAAATTATGAGTTTATAGTATGATACATTGATATACTAAAATGTGTGGGTATTATACTATTTTTTTGGAACTGTTGAAAAGAAAGTAAAGTATGGAGTATTATTATTGTTAAATTGCAATGTATGGTTTAAGAACTCCGATGGATCATAACACGCTCGATACCGTAACTATAGTAATGAATAGTAGAGTGCAGCCACACTGTTAGCTTTGGTGCAATCCCAAGAGGGGGGGTGAATTGGTATTTACAATTTATTGCCTTAGGTCAATCCTCTAATAACAGTATTACACAAGCCTAAGATCAATCTAATGCATATAAAATGAATCAATATAAATATACAATGAAATTTAAACTACAATAAACGATTAACCAAGCATGCACAATAAAGCAGTAAAGGAGACGACACCCAGAAATGTTATCGAGGTTTAGCAAACTACCTACATCCCCGCCTTGGCTAACAAGCACAAGGATTCCACTTATGTTCTCTTAAAGGGTAGAGCGGCACCGATTACAACCAGGTCAATTACCACAAGGCTGACCTCAACCTTAACCAGGTCAATTAGTGGGGCTAACCTCAACCTACATGTCTTACCAGGATGGCACACCTAACTTTCCTAACTGGATCTAAGCTAGTCCGAGACTATTCCAGGGCTGGTCTCCCTCTTCAGGTCTGTGCCTAGAAATACAACAGATGTGTATATAATTTTACATACAAGGAAATGCTTCTTACACTAAGCTGATTATGTACCATTAAGCACAATGTAATTAATACACTACCAAAAGATAGGATTTGATAAGCTCGGTGTACTCTAAGTGTCTACTCTCAAATAATTATGTAAATATTTCAATCAGTGCGTGAGAGTGCAAATAATGCTATCTTTGTATCACACTATATTTTCAATCACAATGCTCAAGCAAAGATGATAGCAATACTTCAGATATCTCAAATGATATTTTTCAATATATAAGGCTTAAGAGATATTCAGATTTAATTTATAAAATAATTTGATCTTTGTGTTCAAGAAGATAAAATCAATCAAAGGATATTTCAACAAAGATTTTTTTGCGTATGCACAAATATCTCAACAAAATATTTCTCAAAGTAAATCACACGAGATATTTGAAATTGATTTGCAAAAATTTATTTCACAAACAAAAAACAATACGAACTCTTGAGTATTGCAATGATGATGCAAAACTCACAAGCTCTACGAAGTTTTCCTATGGAAGAGTTATTAATGAAGTTTTCTAGAAAAACTTCAAGCTTACTCTCGGATAAAAATATATATATCAATCAACTAGAATAAACGAGAGAGTAAGCTAAACTAGATACTCACAATAGCACTCTTAGTAAGATTTGCAACAAGGATTGTGGAAAAATGAAGCTTGGATGTGAGAAATAGAGTTTTTGAGAATCAGAGGATATTGGCTAATTGTTTTTGCTAATCTCTGTCTAATTATTCCAAATGAGGGGGTATATATAGACTTCCTCCAAAATATAACCGTTTAGGATACACTTGGAATTATTAAAAAAAAATTAATACAATTTAATTATTTTAACCCCATTTAAAAAAGTTAACCACGGTAAAAAATTAGGGGCAACCTAAGAGGTTCGATCGACCAGAAACATTTTTGGTCGACCGAAGTTCATATGGTTGATCGACCGGGCCAAATTTGAACTATAGGGTCAGTCGATCGGGAAGAGCGATATATCCAAACAGCGCGGTTTGGTCGACTGGGAAGAAATGAACTAGATGGTTCGGTTGATCAGACCGTTGGGGCACCTCCCGAGGACCTTCGATCGACCAAGAGGTCAAAGTGTTGACTCAAAGGGAGTTCGGTCGACTGGGTGTAAATTAACTATATGAATTCAGTCGACCGGATTATGGTCAAACTATTGACCTGGTCCGAGTTCGATCGACCGGGAGTATATGTACTGTGAAGTACAATCGACCGAATGTGCCTATTTCGAGCATTTTGGTCTTGTTTAAGAATGCAAACACCCTATTCAAATGACCATTCATATATATGCATGTGTGAGTGTCCTAGGGTCATTTTTAGGTCTTTTTTAGTTTGAGGACACCGAAAAAATTCGGTGTCGGTCGACCGAGGGTGTTCCCTAAGGTCCATTTATGGTCATGAACTTATTGATCCTACCATGCAGGTAAGACATTAATTATTGCAGACCATTTCCTATTTACTATTACAGACTCAATATGATAAATATAAATTACAATGAATACACATTTTGAGTCTTCGTCTTCTACAAATCCATGTGCGTGCACCATATGATACGTTCGATTGGTCCTACACACAAACTCATCAAACCATTAAATACTAAAGTATTTGTCATAATCAAAATAGGGTATGACCCATAGGATTAACACACACGTCTCAAGGAGAGTGTTGGTAATAGTCGATTGGGCCAGTGAAGTGTAAAGTTCCCCCTGGAGTCTAGACCAACATAAGAAGGCCAGTCGTACTAGCAGAGATGGAGTATAGTTGACTTAGCTTAGTGGTAGGCCAATCAGGGTTAATTAAGTCCAGCCTACGGGCCGCACAACCCGTCATGGGAGGAAGCATGTCGTTTATCCATTTAGGGAGAGTTCTTATATTCATATTTGTAGATTTAAACAAAGTATAACATAGTAGAGTATATGAAAACAAAGTACAATAGAGCGGAGTATTCCAAAGATTATAGTTCACATAGTATAGTTGCAAAGTATTTACAGTACACTGCTTATAGTTATAAAAGTATTAACAACTTGTAGTTTATAATATTTATATAGGTATGAGTTATAGTTTGCATGTGATAGTTATTTATAACAAAGTATTAAATGTAATTTATAATGTGGTATTATGTGTGATTGGGGCGAAGTAAACTCTCCGCCCGAGGTCTTGCTAAGTAAGGCGAGTGCCCTGATAGGTATCAGTTGTAACCACACCCAAACTAAATGGGCAAGGTTACATAAGGTATCAGATCAAAGGGTTGTTGTCACGCCCCGAACCCAGAAATGGGACCCAAGGGTGAAATAGTAATTTAATTTGTCCCTCTATCAAAAAAATGACCCAAAGATACAGTACGATGAATGAGGGTCCAACCCCGTGGGGTTCTCAGGCACCCTATATACATCTATATACAAACATATACATAGCGGAAAAAGGTTTTTCTATACATATACATTACCATACCAGAGTCTATACAAAGGATTCAAACTCCACAAAATACATCACAACCTTGGGTGGCAGCCAAAATTCCCAAAAGACTACCCAGCACAAGCTTAGGACTTACCCAGGTACTTCCTGCAGTACACCAACCACTACGCTCCAACACCAAGAAGCTAGCTTCGGTTACCCAAAGAACTTGAAAAATATGTACGTACAGCAGGGGTGAGACAACTCTCAGTAAGGAAAAATATGTACGTATAGCAGGGGTGAGACAACTCTCAGTAAGGAAGACGCAGGTTATATCGATGTGTGACATATGAGTGTTATCATGACAGCAAACATACACAGTTAAATGCAATTCCGGTACTTTTACAAAATAGTGCCTACATGCACACACACACATGATCAAGCAACCCGGTGTCGTCACACCCTTTGGCCCGTAGCTGGCCCGCATTACACGGCATCCCCGACACATGGCGAACCCCAGGTTCCCATGGTATCATACCGGTACAAACTGGTGGATCCACACCCTTTGGTGATCAGCCGGTAAGGATCACCCCTCGGATATAGAGCTAAACACTCTTACCAAACATGGCTCAGCGATTTCATATGCCCTCGGACATAGAGCTGGACACTCTTCAGTACCTGGAACAACTCAGAACCCAGTTCCAATTGCATTCCAATAAAACACAACCATGCATGCTCATATAACCAAACAAACCACACTCATTTGGTAATATGAAAATCATGTTTCCCAAGCATATATAGTTTAAATAAAGTCAAGACACGACCATCCTTATTACACAGTATAAATCACCATATACATATGATTTTCCAACAAAACTAGGGATGCAACCCAATACCCCCTTTTCCCCAAAATCGTAACATGAAAAACCCATAATTTTACTTGTTAGATCCCCCCAAATGAGTAACCAAAATGCACACAGGACCGTGAACCACAATTCTAACGAGTCTGATTTCAAAAATAACTAACATAAATTGAATCCCTCTACCTTTTCCCCAAATGGCAAATCCTGAACTCCAAGGCCCCTAAATAGCAAACAAAGTTCCAAAACCAACAACTTACAGTACAAAATATACTCATGACTCTATTCTCTACAAAATTACTGGAACGAAAATGAAAATCAAGTCTTACCTCGATTTTACGCCAAAACCCGAAAATGCCCGGAATGAAGATCCAATCCAGAAATCTTGAAGAGAATCCTGCCCTGATCCTCGTGGTAATGTTGGATCATTGATTTCAGTGACGTACAACGAAGAAATCTATAGAGAGAGAGTGGTCTTCAAGTTCTAGAGAGAGAGAGAGAGATTTTTTGAGGTTTCTTAGCTTAGAAGCAAGGAAATTGATATTTATAGCCCTTTGACCCAGCCTGTAACGACCTACTACTTATTTAGTATTTTTTTTCTTATATGTAAATCATAATATCATCTGTCTGAAATACTACTAATAACATCTCAAGCCCAAAGGAGCACTGGGGAAGACTCTGTACGTCATAAAAAACTAGGCAGCGGTAAACAAAAATTGGGAACTCGCTATATACAATACAATACCAGAAAACTATCGAACTATTAAAATAGATTTACAATACAAAATACCTAGTGACGTCACTATAATCTGAAAACTATCTCAAAACACTGTTATTTCAAAAATACCTACCCTTCCCACAAGGGTAGCTCAAGTCAACCTCTACCCGCGAGCCTGATCTACTCACCTAACTGGATTTCCTGAAAAAAATGATAAGTCACTGGGATGAGACAATGCTCAGTAAGTGGAAATATGTATTACTAGTGTGCAGCAGCTGAGTTACATATTTAAAATACTAAAATAATACTGGACTTTGAAAAAAAAAAAAAAACTGATAAACTGTACATAATATATCTATCTATCATGTAATCTTTAAAATATGACTGTATATCTGAGTTTGCTATCTGAAGGTACTGCTAGTATAGTAATATAAATTGTTTTTGTGTGATATATCTGTTCATAAGAACTTCTGCTATACCCTGGGATCTGTATATCATGATATAACCCCTCATTATAGGGTTGTGCAGCCCGTAGGCTGGACTTACTCTAGTTAGTCTACCAGGCAAGTCAATCTATATCTGTACATCCGCCAATCAATAATGATCTATGTAGATCCTAGCCCACTGCAATCACTCCGGGCTGTCTCAAACCTCTGTCATCGTCTAACCGGCTACCTCAACCCAGCATGTTGGGGAGACTGCAAATCTCTCCCAGCACGGTTAGATGGAATCCACATGCTATCTGAGTCATGTGGTTGCACGTGTCTGAAATTAGTAACGGTACCGTGCTCTACTGTAAATTTATCTGTCTGTAATTTTCACAGGGTTCTATAACTGTGTAATACTGGATACATATATAAATATATAATAATCTTGCAGCATTTAACATGATTTCAAAAACAACCATAACACTATATTTTTTAGCTATATTATCTGAGATATCTGACTGAAATATATATATCATCAATCTGTAACATCTGTGCTTTCTGTCTGTACTATCTGTAATATCTGTATAAAATATCTATATATATAATATCTGTATACTCTGTATATAATATATGTATGCTATGTATATAATATATGTGTTCTTTGTATATAATATTTGTATACTCTGTATATCTGTCGTATCATCTTGATGCTATCACTGTATAATCTGTCTAAATAAACTATGTTAGTGTTATAATTTAGAAATCATATTTTCTAAGAAATATTGTAAGTCTCATTCATTTATAATATTCAGAAATATCAGAATATCTGTATATCTGTAATACTGTAAAATCTATATGTATTGTACTGTAATAAACTCATGCCACACATTTGAATAAACGTAGTCTCGTGCTCAATTTCTGTAATTATACTATAAAAATAATATTCATAATTCTCTGGAAAATAATCTGATATACATGTTTGTAAATACACTTTCATAATCTTCTGTATACAAATTAAAAATTGCTAACATAGCATATTTCCCTTACCTTAAATCTGAAAAACCCCTATTAAATTCCGACCCTATTCCCATAGGGTTCCTAACTCAGCATCCTGAAAATAATATCCCCCAGAACAAAACATTGGTATTTTTTTACCTACAACATTTCTTATAACTACAAGGAAGGCATAATCTGAATAAAATACCTTACCCTGGATTTGAGATGAATTTCAAACCAACTTTCCCCACGATCTGCTCCGGCAGACTTGTAGAGAACTTCGCCAGGAGCGTCGTGGTGGCCTCAGATCTTCAATCCGGCGAGAAATGGGGTCAGGATCGAAGAGAGAAGGGGAGGGGGTCGTAGGAGAGAGAGAGAGAGAGAGAGAGAGAGAAGGGTTTTTGCGCTAAAATTTGATTAAAAATCTGTGTTTCAGCTATTTGTAGGGCTGGATTCTTCGACGAGACATGTCACATCGTCGACGAGTTCTTAAGTAATTTCATCAACGAACCCTACCTCCTCATCGATGAAATTCAGACTGCCTAAAAATCCTCTCTCGGTATCTTCTCGTTGACGAGGCGTGGCTTCGTCGACGAGGCCTACTTATGCGCTTGTCGACGAACTACCTGTGTTCATCGACGAGGCCCTGTATAAAAATTTTTGAGAGTTATTATATTCAAAATGTAATGTCGTCGACGAACGCTGCTGTCTCTTTCTGTTTCTGTTTCCATTTCCCTCTCCCTTTATTATTTAAATACCATTATTCTTCGGGTTGTTACACAGCCACTTCTCGTCAACGAATGGCGTCCTTGTCGGCGAGGCCATATAGACAGCTCGTCGACGAGACGATGGCCTTGTCAACGAACCTGATATTACCAGTTTTCTGAAACCCCTCAGATTCTCCTCGTTGAGGAGCCTCTGAATTTCGTCAACGAGCAACACATGGACTTTGTCGACGAACTCTGGCTTCGTCGACGAAGCCTGCTCAATTACCAATTTACCCCTCTCTTATTTGTTTAAACCCATATATCACGGTTCGGGTTCTTACAATTGTTGTTGTTGATTAAAAAATGGTTATATTTTGTATACACTAAACTCATTGGCCACTGACTGATGATAATTTATTCTATCCTTATTGAGAGGTGTCTCACCCCATCATACAACTTATTTTTCAGGACCGTCTCGTGATCGAGCCTAACGAGCTCTAGAGTGGGGTGATAGTATAGCTTAGAGTGAGTAGTTGTAGAACTCAAATGTATTTTCTTTATTTTATTTTTCTGGTTATGTTATATGGATAGAAGGATACATCTTTTTGGGTTGTATAAATTAGTACTTTGGTATTTTGTTTAAGGATGTTCAATTATATTCCGCTGCTTGGACGATATTTATGGCATCAAATACGGATGAATGATCACATAACACTCCGGGTCCCACTTGGCGGGTTTTGGGGCGTCACAATAGTGCATAGCTACCTAGCTTGGATTTTGATACTAAGTCACTGAAATGCTTTATTAAAGGTGTTAAATAAAGCTGATGTTCCTTAGAATGTGTCAATTGAATAATTTGAGAATTTGGTCAGCTCAATATTGACAGTTAATAACATAGCTTGTACAAAAAAAGAGATCCCAACTGAGGGGCATCGCTATATGAGCTCACTACACATAACTATGAAACATGATGAGATGATTCTACCACGAGTATTAGTAGACAATGGTTCAACTTTTAATGTCCATACTTTGATAGAACTGAGAATAAACAAATCGTTGATGAGGAAGAGTAACTTGAAAGTTAGAGCCTTTGACGAGATTGATTCATTCGTTCACTTTTACTATTGTGTTCCAAGTCCAGAGATCGTGCCTTCCTTTACATGAATGACCTTTTTTTTTTAGTTATTAATCATATACAATTTTATTGTATTTTCATCTTATTTTATTATTAATCAAAAAATAGACATTTCACGAGTCGAAATGTAGCATTACGAGATTTTTTGTTGTTGCTTGAAACCGTAACCCAACATTTGATATGATGAAATGAAATAAACAAGAAGTGAAATAGAATGAAAAGTAATATGCAATACAAACACAATATTGGTCAGTGACCATGACTTATGCAGTAACATGTTGCTCCAAGAGAACCCAAAAATTTATCTCATCGATAGTAGATAGTAATATGAACACAATATTTTAAAATTAGTAGTCACCACCGTACATGAGAATGTTGAGATATTAGGGATTGTTTGTAAAATGAAGTGCTATACACTGAATTCAAATAGGATTTTGTGAACGAATTTTTAATTATTCTCAAAACCATAAATGGAACTACATACTGAATTATTTTAACTATATGCTATATGTGTTATTTCTCAATTTTAACCTTTTCAGCTGTTAGAAACATAAAATTTAATAAAATTAACTAACAAGTACATAAACTAAAGTATTTAATTTAATGTAATTAATATTTTATTATTATATATTTAATTAATAATTATAAATAAAAATAATCATATTCAAAAGTATAATCGATTACTTTAATTTTAACCACTTGCACGTTGATTTTTTTTTTCATTTTTAATTTTTAGACGGAATAAAATTGGAAGATATACCTCCGAATTTCCAACTTACTGGATCAAACAAGTTTGATTCTGTCATATGAAATTTAAGAAAATTTAGAGTTGCCACCAAATGATATGATGTCTTACCTAAATTAATGAACATGTTCAACTATAACATCTATTTAAAGGTCATTTAGATCAAACAAACGTTCCCTCATCCATTACTATCATACCTCATATGCTATTAAAAAAATGATAGACCCTCTTTGTTAGCCAATATTATTTAATTGAATCATTTAAAAGTCAATAGCGGATTCCAATTACCATAGAAAAATTTTGGGAAATCTACTCACATTGCAGAAGGCTATGAAAAAAGTAGCAAGAACAAGTGCATGGTCTTTACTCAAGTTAAATTATTGTTTTATATTCAAACTTTTGTTATGTTTTTTTGTGCATGCCGTGCCCATTGGGACATATTTTTTATTTCGTTTTATTTGTTGAGATATATTTATGTGTGATTCTAATCAATAAAACTTTTGAAAGTTCTTTTATGTTCGTAGAGTATATTATTTAGTTAAAAACTAAAAATAGTCGTAATAATTACAAACATGTTTAAACAATTTCAAATTTTTTTTTATGCTCTAAGTTTTGGATCCACCAGTGAATACATGTTTAAGAGTATATAATTGGCTTAGTCTAACCAATCTATCAAAATAAATGAACCAAGAAAAGAAATTTTAGGAATTTTATAATAATTCAAAGGAATGGTATGAGGCGCAGTAGTTCAATGCAGTATTGGTTTATTGGTCAAGGCACAAGTTAAATAGTATCTTGTCAAATAATATCTTAAGACATTTTCAACTATTCTACAGTATGGTGTTTGTGTCTTCTTTATGGACATCATGAAATATGACTATCATCATTTGAGCATGGACAAACAAATTATCGTTAGATTTGAGAAACAACAAGTGATCAACTAGGCAAAAGGTTGGAGTTTTTTCCCGTTTTAACTTTTTTTTTTTAAAAAAATATATTAAATAATACCTCATTCTGGGAAGTATTTCCCAGAATGACTCTGACGTAATCTCGCTACTTGGAGTAGCGAGATTTACTTTTGACTGAAGGGCTCGTGCTAACGCGTGGCAAATCTCGCTACTCCAAGTAGTGAGATTTAATTGGGATAATTAATGCTCTGCTAGCCGCCTTTCGACGCGTGGTAAATCTCGCTACTCCAAGTAGCGAGATTTTGTTAGGATAATTAATGTTCTGCCAACCGCCTTTTGACGCGTGGTAAATCTCGCTACTTCGAATAGCAAGATTTAAATTACCATCCACCCGGCTTTCGACGTGTGGCAAATCTCGCTACTTGGAGTAGCGAGATTTGCTTCAGAATAACCTCGCCCGTTCTTCTTCCTTTCTTGCGTGAACAGAGTACCTGTTGCAGAGCCGAGCAGGTTACCGTTGAAAGAAGACTCCGGAGCAGGTGACCATTGCGGGCTTCATCAAATCGAGAGTTATATAAGGAGATGGGGTAAGTTATGTTTTCCATGTTTAGTGCATAGATTTTTAAATTATTTTTATTTCATCCAAAGCTTTGATAATCGGAGAGACAGAGTTTGTGATTTGTGTTGAAAGATTTGTGGATAAACATTACTCTTAAGGTTTGTATTTCATTGTTTTGGTATTTGAATTTAATTTTTTGCCGATAATATTTTATTTTTTCCATTCAAAGTGTTGTTCAATATTTATTTATTTTTTTTGGATTGTTGTTTCATTGTAAAATGCATTATCTTTCCTGCCCTAAAATTTGTTGAAGTTTCCTCCACTCACTAAATTTGTTGAATTTCTGCTCTTTTTAATATAATTGTACAATTTTAATTAGATCATATGTTTTACTTTCAAAATGAGAAATTTTGTTACTCAATCCTTGAATTTTCTTTTACTGTTTTTAATATAATTGGGCACATCCACTAAAGTTTTTCAAGAACATGTAAATTGTATGGTTTTAATTGATGCTTTGAGTTAATGTGAGTGCACATTGTAATTATAAATTGTATTGTCATTTATCGTATTAAGTGCATATACTTTTCTATGAGTTAACGAAATTTAGAATTTAAATTTTGACTTATTTTATTTCCTACACAAACTTTAATAATTATAGCTCATTTAAGAATGTAATGCCTATGACATATTTCATAGATAACGCATAGAGTATATATATACACGTGCCTTTGATGTTTCTTATATTTAATTTCAAGCTTTAGTTTTCCTTGAATTTTAGTTTCAATTCCTAATGAATCAAGCTCATACTTTGAACCAACCACATAATAAAGTTCAAGTTGAACCGCATTTTTGAAACATTTGGAATAGATTAGAATAGAACTTTATAACTATAATATAAGGAGTATCATTTGTGAATTTTTTATTGTCAAATAAGAGGTCCTAGTGACGGGATTAAGTCCCCTCTCCCTCTCTTATGATTACTAGAATACAATAATTAATAGGATAAAAGATATTCATTTTTTTTAAGTTTGCTTAAAAGACAAATATCTTTCCTGAAATTTCAAAAATGTCACGGACATCTCCTAAAGTATCAAAAATGTTAAAAACCTCATTTGATGTTTGTCAAAAGAAAATGAAATTTATCTTAAAAAAAAAAAACTTGTCTTTTTGCAAATTTTAAAGTGAGATTTGTGCATTTTTAACAAATCTCAAGAGAGATCATTAAAATTCTTGAAATGTCAGCGGACGTTCTACAAATTCTTAAAACCCCTAGTATAATATTTAAAATTCTTGAAACCTTACGATATGTGATTGTCTTTTTATCAAATTTTTGGGAAGATTAGTGTCTTTGTCTAAATTAATATACTTTATTAAAATTACCTAATAATTTAGTTCACCAATCACACTAAAAAACTGAAACTTGCAAAAATTATATTTAAAATAAAAATAAATAAATAAAAATATCCAAAGGAAGTAAGAGTAGATAAGGTGGGGAATTCATTATGAGACAAGCCCCATATGTATAAGATCCTAGGGTGGGGGGTGCCTGAGGAGGCCACAATCGACAGAGCACCATTAAAGATCCAACGGTACGAGGGCGAAGCCGGCCTCGACTAGTCACCGTCGATGACGTTGACTGGGAACACCGTAGAAATGATAGCTAAAAGGTCACATTATTAGAGGAGAGTAGTAATGAGTTTTTTCCTCCCCGAATTTATGTATTTTTCACCAATATATCGATATAAATGTAGTGTTCACATTTTGAAGCACTTGCCATAAGACGATCCATGAATCGGGATGTTATGCGTCCTAAGTAACATTTTTCTAAAAGATCCCTTCAACTCCTTTGAGTATGGCTGTTCGGATTAGCAATGAATCCTCAAAAGGCTACTTAACAAAATTGAACTTCAAAATAAGTGGCAACCCAACCCATAATGAGGCAGAGTACGAAGTACCATTTTGGAAAAATTACTCTTAAGAGCACCATTTCATAGTTCTTTGGATTATAAGTTGAATTACAATTTTGGGAAAATCCGAAGTATATGTCATATGGGGAAAATCAATACATATTCATGTTGTTTATTCATAGACGTTGAATTCATCTATTTATTTTCTTGGTGGGAAAGTTAGGTCCAAACTCTAAGTTCATTCATTCATTAGAATTTCTATACTTCTATTTGGTTTATAGTTATTAGTTATTTCGTCTCATTTACACATCACTTATACATACAATTTTGTCTTGCGTAGGTTTTCTTTATTTCCCGATCGCTGATCTAAATGGCAGGAAGCTCAAGCAGTGATCCAGTCACGGTATTTTTTTATATATAGGGGGGAACATTATAACCGCATTAGATGGTGTTAGGTATAGTAGTCGGCCAGTTCGACTTATTCGAATTGGCCGTAGGTGTAAATTAAGTAAATTATATACGAAGATATATAAATATTTGCAAATTGATCCAGATCAATATGCATTGCGGGTGACCGCAAGATACCCTGCGCGAGAGTTAAATAATACAGCGTTCTATGAGGCTGTTCGGATATCAGATGATTATGGGTTGCGCATTGTATTGGACGCACACTGTGTCGGTGAGACATATTTAACGATGCAATTGTATGTCGAGACCATTCCTCAAGTGGGTGTAATCGCAGTTAGGCAACTAGATGCGCTCGCGGAGCAATTGGATGAAGTCGGTGAAGACATCGAACAAACACATCAGGTCGATGTTGGTGGGGAGGTTCGTGCTATGTCCACGGTCGATTTTAACGAATATCCGGGATCGTCATTCCAGCCATCGGAGTACGAAGCACCTGTTCCTCATACGTTTCCGCAAGGAGGTTGCGAAGACGTCCCAAGTGCGGGACCAGCATCGTTGTTTGCCATTGCGAACGACGCATTGGACGAGGGCATGAACATTACGAACGATGTCATATTGAAGACGAACACATGCACAAGCAGGAAATGGGTGAAGGTTTAAATGATGTCCCCGATGATGTAAACTTACGTCACCATGACACGGACGACGCAACGTTTGACGCGCAATTCATCGGCGAGCTTCCGATGTACTGTCATATTGACCTAGCTGCTGCAGATTTAACTGCGGTCGATGAGCTTCCCATACGCGTCACTCGTTGGGAAGAATCCTTTGAGTTGAGTAAGGGGATGCTCTTTGGTTCGAAGGATCAGCTGATCGCCGCAGTGCTAATATATCACGCTCGCACCCACCATGACTTCCATGTGGTGCGATATACTCCTGAGTTGTGGGTTGCTAGGTGTAAGGACCACGATTGCCCGTGGAGATTGCGTGCCATGTATCGGATGATACACCGTTTTTTCAAAATCACCCAATATAGTGGTCCGCATATGTGTCTGAATGAACTTATATCGCAGGACCATAACCAAATCACGTCGTCCCTCATTGCTGGAGAGATAGTGAATATGATCAGGGGAGATGCGTTGACATCGATCGCTACATTAAAGGAGTTCATTAATCGTCGATTCGGGTATTCAATCTCTTATAAGAAGGTTTGGTTGGGCAAACAAAAGGCAATAGCCCAAGTCTTCGGCGATTAGGAGAAATCGTATGAAACGTTACTGAAGTGGATGGAAGCAATGCGCGCGTACAATCCTGGGACTATAGTCAGGTGGAGGTCAACTCCGGTTCCAGGTAGCACTAACAGCGCAACCTTCGTATCTGTATTTTGGTCATTTGCAGCATCTATTCAAGGTTTTCGTCACTGCCCTCCCGTTATATGTGTGGACGGGACACACTTGTACGGTAAGTACAAGGGCAAACTCCTTATTGCGACGTGCCCCAATGCAAATAGGCAAATATTTCCCCTTGCATTCGCTATTGTGCAAGAGGAAAGCCTCGACACATGGAATTGGTTTATGTGTTCTCTGCGTTTGATTACCGACAGGGATGACATTTGCCTCATATCAGATCGACATCTAGGGATTATCGCTACGATGTAGCACAATCCTGATTGGCAACCACCACGTGCGCACCACAGATTTTGCCTTCGACATGTCGTGAGCAACTTTAATATGAAAATGCGAAGTGTCAATATGAAGCGAATGGCTGAGCGAGCGGGAAGGGAGCATCAGGTGAGAAAATTTGACACCTGGATGGAGAGGATATTCGATGAGGGTGGAGAGCCAACCAAGTCGTTCTTCGATCGGATCCCTCCTCATATGTGGACTCAGTACCACGATGGTGAAAAGAGGTATGGAAACATGACCACCAACCTGGTCGAATGTTTCAACGCCGTCATAAAAGGCGTACGTAGCATTCCCATAACGGTTCTCGTGCAATTAACATTTTATCGCGTTGCACATTACTTTAATAACCGACAGGAGGCTGCTCGTAACGCAATATCTGGAGAAAATACGTTAACTCCGCATATATTGCTAGCGATGGAAAGAAGGAAGCTAAAGGTGACCGGACAATGAGTCACGACGTTCAACCGGTCTAGGGGTACTTTTAGCATCACGACCGCGCAGCGGGGACCCCATAAAGGAAACAATGTCCAAACTTTGAGCATCTAGAGGCGCGAATGCTCCTGCGGGAAGTGGCAATCTTTACACTATCCTTGCTCGCACCTTCTTGCAACCTGTGCCGAGACACGGCTAAATGCGAGCCAGTTTGTTGAGCCATATTGGAGCACTGCCGAGCACTATGCAACATATGCTACCGAATTTTATCCAATCATGCATGAGGCATATTGGCCAACTTGCTCGTTGCCAAACTTGCAGGCAAATCCTACATACGCTCGACATAAAGGTCGGCCTAGGAGCTCATGTATACATAACGAGATGGATGCTCGGGAAGGTCGGAAACATATCACGTGTAGCATATGCCGTCAAGAAAGACATAACCGCACAAGATGTCCGAGAAGGACCTAACCTGGGGATGCAGCTGGACCTTCGCACTGACCTATAACTTATAGGTTATCTGGGATTTGCGTACTCATACTCCTCGCGTCACGACAAGTTTTCAGCTGCCATTCTACTCCTTCCTTCTGAACAATTTGTTTCCAAATGTTAAATCCTCAGACCGCTTTCATTTTTCGGTGAACACGCGAATGCTCCACGCTCAATTTGTCTATGAGCAATTGAGTCACTGTGTCCATCAATCGAGAATAGTGTATGTTCAGATGAAAACTTGGTGAGATATTTTCATTTGTAGACATATAGGATAAACCCTGAAATTTTTGTTCGGTTCCACCATACAAAGCACCGGGGATAGATACTCAATTCTTATGATTTCTATGTTAATGCTTTCAATATTCTAGCTTGTTTGCAGGATCGATCTAGGGTCATCCGATACTACTGTACTGAGTATGGGCGATCGGCACCAGTTCAGTCGGGGGTGGACCGATTCGCATGCTGACGTATTATATTGTCGAGGGGGCAGTCAAAGCGTACAGGATAGGATAGGAGCAGACCCTCGCATTATTGATTGGATATGTGACGCAGGTTTTTATGGGATATATTAGATTGGCCATATCCAGTTGGATTGGCATCTTGTGACTGCGTTGATCGAGCAATGGAGGCCAGAGACACACACTTTCCACTTGCATCACGAGGAGGCGACTATCACATTACAGGATGTCGCGGTGTTGTTCGAGCTACCGATTGATGGGTTGCCCGTCACTGGTCGTACAGCTGGACCAGTACAGGATGGAGGCGTCGGTCAGGGGGGAGGACTTCGCCACATGTGCGAGAGATTGTTAGGAGTGGTGCCTCCAGATGGTGAGCTTGTTGGTGCCTGCATTCGCATGCAGTTTCTAGAGGGGGAGATGTTTCGCCAGCTTCCGGCTGATGCTGATGATCACACTATAGTGTGTCACGCACGTGCCCACATGCTGCGATTGATATGTGGGACGCTGTTCTGCGACCTATTGGGGAGTTACGCACACTTGATGTTCCTTCCACTGCTCACGGAGCGAGGAGAGATACGCCATTATAGTTAGGGTGCTGCGACGTTAGCCTGGCTATACCGGGAGATGTGTCGCGCCGCACTCACAGATCGGAGGAGCACTTCGCTTATTGCAAGTTTGGGCGTGGGAGAGATTCACGTCGTTAGCTCCTACGCGCCGCGGTGTCCGACATCTTATTCAGAGGGACGAGGACGGACAGCCGATTGACCCAGCTCCACTCGCGTGGAGGTAACTCCACTTAAAATCATTTCCTTCAGTTGTAGTACGTACTAGTGGTTACACCTTACTAACTTACGTTTCATTGTGTACAGGTGGAGAGATCAGTTGTTGGCGCCTAATGTTGCGCAACACACACTGCCCTGGTACAGATTCGAGCCGGACATGCACCGGGAGCACGAGGTAGTCTCGGTTATGTGTATTGATAGTATTTTTCGATATTTGCATATATTCCCATCCCACCTCTGACATTTACTATATGTATACGCGCAGTTCGTATGGGCGCCCTACACTGATGACATTGTTGCCGACCTACCAACTGGGTATGCAGTTGGGTCGGACCTCTGGGTTGCCCGAGTGCCACTCAGATGTTTTCATATTGTCGAGTGGCATCCCCCAGACCGAGTGATGCGCCAGTTTGGCTTTCGACAGGACATCCCCGGGCGCTTCTGTACCTCAGGGGTCGATGTACGTGGGGAGGACTTGCACGAGATTGATGGTCGCAGTTGGGGGAACACAGATTGGGCTGCGGAGCACGCCATGTACGTGAGTATGTGGGGACATAGGCGCGAGTACATCATCGAGGGAGTGCGGGCAGATGGCCCGATGCGTCCGGAGGATCCGTATTACGCGTGGTACAGGTCGATCACACGTCACTTCATAGATAGGACTGCGGCAGTCTACATGAGCCTCGTACGCTTACTCAAACGTATACCTAATTTGTTACCGTTTACATTAGTAGTTCAATGTTGTAAGCACTATTTTCGTATGCTGCAGGCTGACGTATTACACCAAGTCGACTCGCTATCATCAGACCCCGCTGTGAGCGATTTAGCGAGAGTTGGTTTGGACATTGTCTACGAGGACGGGCGACGGATCCCTACCCCACGCCGGCCCCTGGCCCCATGAGGTGGTCGAGCAGCTCCAGTACGAGGGGGTCGAGCAACTACCTCCAGCCGTCCATCGAGTCCAGCCTTCTCACGGCCCATTGTACATGAGGAGTATGTGTTTGGGCCGTCCGCACCGTATGCCCCATCGAAAGATGCTGATTTTGCGGGACCCTCTAGTAGACCGGCGGATTATTGATCTGACTCTGCCGCGACGCCGTCGATGTCGTACTTACTAGACAACCCTCTCGATGCGGAGGAGGTGGACGCACCCAAGTTGCCAGCTCGGACTCGTATAGAGACTACATATGACGTAGCTTCCCATCCGCTTCACCTAGAGGGGGATTATCCAGTACGTATGGGTGGAGACGACAGACATGTAGCCCCTCAACGTGACCGGACGCCATATGCGGATGAGTAGCCAGGTGAGGGCAGACGCATACGACAGCCACCCCGACACCGGAGACGACCTCCATGCGGTACCGAGTAGGCGATATATGTATTTGTTAATTAGTTCATACTTTCATTTGTACATCAGATATATGTTTACAACTTCATTTGTACATAATGTATTTATTCATTATTCATTTGGGCATAATGTATTTATTAATGACTTCATTTGTACAGCATCTATTTGTATAGAATATATCATTTGTCCTTTATTTCTACTTGTTTGGAGTATCATTTGTACATAATGTAATTGTTTGGAGTATCATTTGTACATAATGTAATTTTCTTAATTCTGAATCTATAGAGCAGTAATAGGTAAAGTGACAAGCAGGTATCATTTAGTGTAGTAATTTGATATGTTGAATGTATACGAATCTGATGAATGTAACGTTGTGAACATACTGGTATCAATTGTATTTGAAGAATGTTTTCTTTGCACAAGTGCGTGGATGGATATGCTCAATTTGTAAACAGGATTCTGCCGAAATTAGTATAGTATTTTGATAGGTTTAATGAATACGATTCTCGTGAATGTAACGTTGTGAACATACTGGTATCAATTGTATTTGAAGAATGTTTTCTTTGCACAGGTGCGTGGATGGATATGCTCAATTTGTAAACAGGATTCTGTCGAAATTAGTATAGTATTTTGATGGGTTCAATGTATACGATTCTCGTGAATGTAACGTTGTGAACATACTAGTATCAATTGTATTTGAAGAATGTTTTCTTTGCACAAGTGCGTGGATGGATATGCTCAATTTGTAAACAGGACTCTACCGAAATTAATATAGTATTTTGATAGGTTCAATGTATACGATTCTCGTGAATGTAACGTTGTGAACATATTGGTATCAATTGTATTTGAAGAATGTTTTCTTTGCACAGGTGGGTGGATGGATATGCTCAATTTGTAAACAGGATTCTGCCGAAATTAGTATAGTATTTTGATAGGTTCAATGTATACGATTCTCGTGAATGTAACGTTGTGAACATACTGGTATCAATTGTATTTGAATAATGTTTTATTTGCACAGGTGCGTGGATGGATATGCTCAATTTGTAAACAGGACTCTGCCGAAATTAGTATAGTATTTTGATAGGTTCAATGTATACAAATCTCGTGAATGTAACGTGAAATATAATTTAGTCTCTCTATGTATGCTTCTTAGGTTTTATTTCTACTTTTAATTTCACAATATTGAAAGTAACACCAAGCGGGCCCCCGGGGAAAAAGGAAAGAATTCAATTAGGTGCAATTCAACTTGAATAGGGTTGAAATGTATACTCAATAAAAGAGCTGTATGATATGATGATTTATCTTTAGAACTACCAAAAAAAATATAATCCTAAAAAGTGTATACCGAGCCATTTGTATTTCTACAACAGTTGGTTTGTGGCATCATTGTATCCTTCGACTTTCGGATGCTTCAGAATTGTGTTACTGAAGATACAAAATTTTCATAAACATAAGAATTTTAATGTTTTGACCACAAACATATTGCTAATAGATTCCTTGGCATAGAGCATTAATCTTTTGTTCATAATAAGATTGATATGGAAAGGAGGGTATGTATTATTATTTTAAATATAAATTAAGATTTTTTGTTAATTAATACCAAGTTGCGAATTTAGATATGAATGAACAGCTTCAATGAAAAATCTTTATTCTCGATAATGGAATTCGAACTAAACGAGGGAAAACATTGGAATACTTTGGAATCATTGAATGCACAAACCAAATGCTAAGCAAAGGCACAATAGAACCAATCATTAAATCAGAAATGTAATGACAATCCAAAATGTAGAAAGTTAAACATGAGCCAGACAAAAATAATAACCTATGATCTGTAAAGGAGGAAGTTCTATTAACTCCTATCGATAATGGATACATATATGATGAAGAAGTAAAAGTTAAAAAACATTAAATGCAGGACAGTGTTGTCCCAACTCTATATGCTAGAACATGTTAATAACATAGAAGAAGGAAATAATTTACAAATCTCTACATTTTGTAGGATTCATGAAGGGTGAAACCGTTTAACATTCGGAAATGTAAAGACAATCCGAAGGGGGATTGTCGTCTGAAGGAGAAGCAGAATCATAATTCACCTTCTCTCAGCTACTCGCTGCCTTCTCTTCATTACCACCTACCCTGCCGAACACTGAACTACTCTTCTTCTCTGGTGAAATACATGGATTCTCTGCAGGCTTCAAAATGTCCGTCAGCAGCTTCTGGCCTACTAGCTGAGGCTGCTGCTTATTATCTTGTCCTCTTTTCTTTCATGCAGCTGTTGCTGTCGATTTAGCATTTGTTGCTACTTGTTTTCTTCTACCCCCATTCTTTCCATATTCTGGGCGACCAGCTACCACATCCACCTTAAAATCTTCATCGCTGAAATCATCGTTTTCATCTTCCCCATCAGATATCTCTGTAACAGTTAACGACTTTTCTATGCTGCAGCTTTTGATACTTTCTTCCTCGCAGACACTTGGGGAATTTCATGTTAATTCCCAACATCAAGAACAATAAGTTTTGAAATGAGCAAAAGACTCCATAAGTATAATTGTAGTAGTCATTGGAGGAGTAATGACTAGTCTATCTGATTTGAGATCATTAGGGTGTTCCCTTACTTGGACAAATGGTACGGTTTGGAGCAAATTGGTCAGGGTGATTGCTAATCAGAGATGGATTCTGGGGGATCTGAGGGCCTAAAAAAACCTGTAAAGGCTCTTAATGCATCCCACTTCTCCCAACAAAAACTGCACGACAATCCCTCGGATGGTGACCTGCAACTACTACTGAATGAAAGGAGAGGGACTGTGAAATTATAGATGGGAAAGGAGAGGGAATGTGAAATGATAGGTGGTCTGGGTGTGCTGGATCTGAAAGTCTGGCATCTTTCCTTGCTCACAAAAACACTCTGTAATATCCACTCTAAAAAGGCTTTGTCTGGTCCAAATGCATCAATCAAATCTACCTGAAAGGTTCAAGTCTGTGGGAGGCCAGGATATCAAATGATGAATTCTCACTATACAAAAAGCTCATTAGAATTAAGAATCAGATTATGTGAAGATGTGCGAACCACCTGGATGCATTGTTTCAGCTTTTTGAGGAATGGGACCTTGATCATTCTAGCTCTTTCATTTGCTATAACTTCTGGATAACTAAAGGAACTACGGTTCCTTGGTCCATGGTGGTTTGGAAGAGTGGAAATACCCCTATACATGCTTTCACTCTTTCGCTGGGAATTATAAGGAAACTACCTACTTGTGATAGGCGTATTGGGTTTGAAGGAAACCTGTATTATTCCTTTTGGTTGGTAAGAGAGTTGGTTTGGCCTCTACTGTTTATCTCATATGGAATGCCAGAAATAGGAAAAGGTTTGAAGGAAAATTCATATCTCCAATGGAGTTGATTGTGACCATTTAGAAACATATATACACAGTACAAGGCCAAAAGGTCCCTAGATTTGTTCAGGCTCTCTTAAGATCCTGAGTGTTAACTTTATTGCTTGTAATTTTGATGGAGTTCATTTCCCCCCCCTATATCTGCCCAGTGTTCCATGTAAATACTCATTTTGATCAATATATTTACTTTTTGATCAAAAAAACAGTATGATAAATTGATGGATCATCGACTCTCTTTGTGCTACAGATAGCGGTAATAAATGGAACATAACATTTAAATATTTCCTACTCAATAATAAAATATATAAAAATTTTCCTATTTAATTAAATATAGTTAATGTATATATATTTATAGTGTATGATTGTTATATAGTGTATGGAGTAGTGATATTTAACCAAATCTGTCTACTTGAAGTAGCGAGATTTGTCAAGTATCAATTTTGAGAATTATTTTTCTAAAAAAAATATTATTTAATATCTATATTTTAAAAAATGATAAATGGGGAAAAAACTCGGTTCCTTGTGCTGTGGTGTTTTTTGGTTCGTTGGATGGATCGTCTCGGGTGGACAGCCCCAAACCCTGATTTTTCATCTTCTGATTGGATAATATGAGATGGCTGATAGGCAATTTAGTCTTTTGGACGGTAGCAAATCTCAACATGGGATTTAAAAATTATTATATAAATAATTACTAAATATATTAAATGTGAAATTAGATAAAAATATTGAATAAAAATGTTAACAAATATAGCATATGAGTGCTGAGCTAATTTCTAAAATCCCCTCGAAAAAAAATTATTAAACAATAGTTTTTGTTAAACTTATTTTTATTAAGCATTCACTTTTTACGTGTCTTATTGTAATTTATCATTATCATTATGGAATCTTTTAAAAAAGAAAAATTGAAAGATTAGGAGTTAGGTAGGTAAAAGAGAAATTAAAATAAATCATAATTTTGGAATTTAGAGATGGATTTGAGTTTTAATATTTTATAAAAAGGGTAAAAAATATTTCCAATATATATTGTATAATACTTTAATTAATTCTTGGCTTGTAAAGTAAAAGATAACTTGATGCTTGTACTATGGGGGGGATATCATACAAATTTGTTATGAAAAATATTAAATTCAAAATTTTGAATAGTATATGAAACAATTTTGAAATGAGGATACACTTCTTAATTTTGTTGTCTTGCCTGATCTTAATAAACATTTAAATGGATCCAAAAACATAAGGGGGCAGCAATACAATATTAATGAATTTTTTGTAAAATTATAATTGCATTATTATTATTATTATTATTATTATTATTATTATTATTATTATTATTATTATTATTATCCCCAATATCCAGCACTATCTATGATAAGTACTTTTGTCATTTGACTTAATAAATGAAACTGTCGGATCCTTCTAATTTAAATATTAATATGAGTAAAGATATTTTTAAAAAATAGGCTAAAATCAACAAAATTAGATTTAATTTTTTTATTTTTATTTTTAAAAGTAGCTAAGACTTAAAATTGGGACTAAGGAATTGTGTTACAGATGACCTCCTCTCCCTCTTTCTTAATTAGTCTCAAGCGATAACCACCCTTAGGCCTCCCTATTAAAGAAACTTTTTTTTTTTTAAGAAATGAATTACTAAAAAGGTGAATTACATTTTTATTGTGCATGTCACTATAATGGATGTGATCTGTAGGTCAGAATTCTGAACAGTTGCTGCAGAGCATGCACAGCAGCCTGCATATAGCAATTATTTCCTACCATCCTATTTTTGCTAGCATCCATCAACTACGGATACTAATAAGCAATAAAAATAATATAATGTATATAAACATATTTAGTAATTATTTCTATAAAAAATTTTAAATCCCATCTTGGGATTTGCTGCCGTTCAAAGAGACTAAGCTCTCTGTCAACCATTTGATATTGTCCAATTAGATACTGACAAATCTGGGCTGACGTGGGCCATCCAACTCTACACATTTTGGGGCTATCCACCTGAGACGATCCATCCAACGAACCAAAAAACACCACAACACAAGGAACCGAGTTTTTTCCTTATTTATCAATTTTTTAAATATAGATATTAAATAATATTTTTTTACAAAACTAATTCTTAAATTGACACGTGGAAAATCTCGCTACTTGTAGTAGCAAGATTTGGTAAAATATCACTACTCCGAATAGCAAGATTTGTTTTTAGAAAAATAATTCTCCACTTGACATGTGGTAAATCTAGCTACTTGGAGTAGCGAGATTACGTCAGAGTCATTCTGGGAAATACTTCCCAGAATGAGGTATTATTTAATATATTTTTAAAAAAAAAAGTTAAAACGGGAAAAAACTCCAAAAGGTTGCCCAGTTGTTGGACAATATATGACTGCCTAGTTATCAATAATGTCACCTGGTCATCAATGTAAATAGTCGCCTAGACGAGACTACAAGGAGTCAACTATAATAATTATGTTGATTAATGTGTGGTAACTCGATTAGAATTATTATTAAATTTATGATTTGTAACCATGTAAATTAAGGGTAACAATGATTTGGGCACAATTTGGATTGTAATTGTAATTTCAAGTTTGACTTAAAATGAGTATAAATTGTTGTATCGTCTATCTTATAAGAGATTTTTTAATGACTTTACAAATGATGCAGCTATCTCACTATTAAATAGGCTCCAATGACTTGTAACTCCCTCCCTATCTTTCTTTTTCTCTCACTCTCTTCTCTCTATAGTCTCTCCCCTCTCTATCTTTCCTTACCTCTTCAAATTTAAAATTTTCCACCTCCTTCTTTTCTCCCTCCTCTATAATTTCTGTGATTCTTGCAATCCCTATCTTTGCAGCTCACACATTTACAAATCCCAAATTCCCACTCTAAGAACTAATTGCTTGAAAAAACACATGGTAAGTGTGCTTTTATAATAACCATTACAATTTTAATCTTTATCTGATGACTATGTACAAGTACCCCTACATGTAAATTTTATCCAAAACCCTACCCCAACTTAAACCACCCTTTGGAGGAATTGAAGCGCGATCTTCTCTTTGGGCGCTAGGAGATGAACCACTAGAGCTAAAGTTCAATTCAGTTATGATAATTTTATTATATCCATTGTATATCTTTATCTACAATCTTGTAACCCTCTCTCTATTGTACATTTAACATCAATATTATGTTTTGATATTTTTTGTAATCATTATAATAATTAATTTGCATTTTTCATAATTATTAACAATTAAATTGATATTTTTATAATTTAAATTTACAATTTTATTTTTATTTTTATTTGATAGTAATACTTAAATGAATGGTTTAATAATAGTTGAATTAATAACTTCTATAACCGTTATCAATAAATGGAAATAAATTTATAAACGTATAAATAAAATGATTGTATTTTAAAAACTCACTCGAAATTAATTGTCAATATTTTGAAATTTTTTCATAAATTCATAATTTAATTTCTAACTATTAATAATAATTAAATTAATATTTTTGTAACTATTAATAATTAATTACTTTACAAATAGTAAATTGGATAATTAATAATGCACAAGAATGGTGTGAGGTCCAACTGTTTGATGCTGTATCAATTTATTGCTCTTATATTTTATTCCTAAATACATCTAAATCTCTAATATTAAAAAGAAAAAATCATATATAGGTCTAATTTTTAAACTATTAAAAAAAATTGAAAATTTATACAAAATCAATATTTCTATTATCTAAATTTGAAATATGTAACAAATGACACTAACCCTTCTTAAATTTTGTCAAAAAAATAATGTTGTTTCAAATATTTCAAAAAATTAGAGATTAAATTTCAAAAATTCCAAGAATCTATCATGAGGATTGTAAAAAAGACACAAATCTCCCCTTATATTCTATAAAAAAATAAACCTTTTTAAGAACAAGTTTATATAGGCTTTGGTATTTTTAAAATCTCATAAAAGAATTGCGGTCTTTTACCCTTTATTTCTTTAAAATAAATATATGATTTTTAGAAACCCCCATGAAGATTGAGCGTATGCAAAAAGCCCATGAAGCTCAAGTGTATGCAAAAGGGTATTTATCTAATTACTATTCTTAAAATACTTAACCCTCTAAATAGTATGAAAATTTTAGACTTTAAACTTAAATTTATGTAAATTTAAAAAGTTATAACAAAAAAAATATTTAAATTTAGGATTTCAAATTTCAGTTCACAAATTTATACTTCAAAAAATAATTTCAATCTTTATTAGCTAGCGGCAACACTCATTATAGCAAGTTAGCAACCCTTCAATCACGCAATGACATGACAAAAAAGTGATGAGAAAAAAAAAATTCATATAGGATTAAGCAGCACGACTTTGAATTAGAGCCTCAACTAACCCAATTCTTCAAAAGCAATAAGAGTCCATCCATGGATTCATACTACAGGCAAAATAACATAATATAAAGGGTAAAAAAAGATGAAAGGCAATACTAATATCCATAAAATCCATAAAAGATAATCTTCCCAAAAATTTTCCTTCTCCATTTTAAGCAGATCAGCTATGGATAGCCTCACCGGAACCCTACTTTGATGTCTTTAAGGCCTGTATTATCGCCGTTGTCTGCTCCTTGACCAAGTCCAATTTCATCAAGAAGACCTCCATCTCAGCCACCTGCAATTTCTTCCACTTCTCATCCAACTCTGCCAACTTCCCACTCCCCAACAGCCCCACTAGCTTCTCCATAGCAGCTTCTTGTAAGTTCATACCCTCTTTCTTGGCGAAAGTAAGATACTCGGTCAAGCTTGGGGCCGATACTGAATCGTCCTCATCACCCGTCTTGCTAGCTTCTCTTGGATCACTCAACAGCGAAACCAATGACTTCGAGTTCTGCCTCTTACCATCGACCACACTCTGCTCGGCTCCATTGACACTTTCACCCCCACCTCCCCATATCTTCTTTGACAATTCATAGGTCTTCTGTTCATGGGGTTTTGAGAAGGCGACGTCCTCCCCTCTTTTCCCCTTCCCTGCATTGCTCTCGTACTTCTTCTTCAAATTGCGAAGCTTGTCGCCCAATTGAATCTTCGTGACATTGGGTTGAAGAAATTTCTTCATGAAATCATGGAAAGCGTTCATGTCGGAGGAGGGATCTACCCCTTTCTTCGTTATGTACTCACTCGTCCCCTTCAAGAGAGCATGTTCATTCTCTCCGCTCCACAGAACCCTCGACCTCTTCCCTGTGTCTTCCTCTGCATTTTCATCAGTAATCTTCTTCCTCGTCCTTTTCGGGCCCTTGGCATCGATAGCGCTCTCGATCGGCCGCTTAGCAGAAGCGCTACGCTTTGGCGTAGTGTCCGATGCCACAGGCCTCGATCTGGGCTTCGTCGTCCTCGTGGTCTCTTTTTCTTTGTTGTCCATGGGCTTTGAAGCCAAAGGCTTTACATCGGAATCCACAGTGACGGACGAACGGCGAGGTTTCTCCGGCGAAGGCTCGGGCTCCGAATCGGACTCAGAGCCGGACTCTGAGTCGGATTCAGAAGACGAAGACGGTTTTTGAGCAACTGGAACAGAGCTTGGCTTCTTGGAGTAAGATTGTTTATCTAGAGAAGCCTTCGGAGGTGGAGTTGGGGCTGGAGCGGCGTCTTCTCCTTCAGATTCTTCTTCGGACTCTCCCTCTTCTTCTTCTTCTTCTTCTTCCAATTCCTCTTCGTTTTCTTCTTGAGATTCTTCATCCTCTGAAGAAGAATCAACCAGTTTTTCCTGCTCCGTCACACGGCTCGGTGCCATTGACAAGAACTGAGGGAGAGAGGGATTGGGATTTTTGGAGCTAGGGTTTTGCCTAGATCGAAGGGTTTATGGAGGCCGAGAAGGCAGTGTCACAATTTATATATTGGGTAGTCAGAGAAGTCCCGTGGGAGCGACTACATGGGAGATTCCTTGCGAGGCAAGCTGTCAGCCGTACGATTAACAGACCAGGAGAAGCGATTATAGGAATCGATAAACTTCGACGGTGATTAGAGGTCTTGGCGTTTCGGCCCAAAAGGGCAAGATGTTCGTCTCGGCCGAAAGATGAAGTTTGAAATGGCGTCCCGTTTCAAACGGTGTCGTTTCCAACGTAAAGGGCGTCTAAAATATCAGGAACACAAACACCGCTGCTCTGCGTCCAAAGTGTCTCCCCAGCTTCTCCAGTTCTCGAATCTCAAACGCAGTAGTCCTGGTACTCTCTCTCTCTCTCTCTCTCTCATATATTAATTTTTGCCTAATGCATCAACTAGTATCGTACAAGTTATTGCCCACTGGCCATTTACGAGAACATTGTATGCCTTGGATAGATCATTTTTTTCTTGTACCCATTCGTGCAAAAATTAAAAAAAAAAACAAATTGTAAGTTTAAGTCTTTAAGAATGGTTCTCTCTCTCTTTCTCTCTCAATTTGTATCATTGATGTTATTGCCCACTGGCCATTTATGCTATATTGTAACAACATTGTAGTATAATTGCTTTTATCCAAATTTGTAGTTTGTACTTTGTGGTAGTCATTTGTAATTTTTAGCTTTTGCCTGATTTTGTCACGAATTGATTGCTTCTTCCCTGAAAACCTGTTTCTTTGTCTCCTCTAATTCTCAATGTGATGAAGTCGGGGACAAGAGATCACTATTTGTGGCTTGGTAAATCTGTGTAAACCATTTTTTCCCGAGATTATTCTCTAGCCAAGGTGTCTTGAATAAGCATAAGCCTATGAAGTAGATTTGGGTGGTAGGAAACTTTGTTTTGCATATAATTTACTTTATGGAAAGCTTGGAACTTTCAAGGGAAGAAAACTAATGTCGGCTAACACCCCAAACAAACCCCCCGCCCCCCCAAAAAAAAGGAGAAGAAGGAAAGCACTTGTTTATTCCAATACGGGAATGGGAATTGAATTGATTGAATGAAACTTTACTTTCCTTTCTTTTCACAATTTTCGTCTCTTAAATTATGCCTCCTTTTCTTTCTCTCTCTGCACATGCTTGTAACCGCACATGTTCTCCCTTGTAGTTTGGTGGAGAGAAATGCCTATTAAACTAGGGTTAGGCTCAATGATAGAGTTGGCCTATGGCAACATATGGTTGTACCTTAACACTTCTTGATTTTGCAATAAAATTGCTGTTTGGTGATAAAGCTAAAATCAATGATCCATGATCTTCATTGTGTAAAATGGTATTATCCAGTTATTTGAAGATTGCATTTTGGAAAGGCCAAAATCGAAACAATATTATTTAGCACATGCAGGGAATGAGTCTGGGGTAATGAATGAATGATTTGCTTTGGAATGTGGGTTTCTGTTAAATCCCATTCCCACCCCCCAACTGGTTCTTTTCTTCAAGTATTGATCTAACTCTGAGAAGGCAAATTATATTAGGATATATCATTCCTAGTTCTCATGGAATTATGCGACAAAGGAAATGGTGCTAAAGTTGGTGTTAACAAGTTACACATGATCTGATATTCTGTAGTGCATTCTACTTTTATATCCTTAAAGTGGGTGTTGAAGACTCGGGTGCAAGTTTTGTTTCTCTCACAAACCTAGGAAACACTGAGCCTATGCTAGATAACGACACCTGCCCGACACGTGTCCAACATGTGTGGAAAATTAATTGATTTATTTTTTTATTTGGACATGGCTTAAACACTTCTCAACAAGTTGAGTAGCGAGGACATGTACTGAACACTTCTTGCACTGAAATGCAGTTTTTTTGTTGATCGGTTGCTCCTTTTAATTCTGTTGACAATCCCATCCACAACCCCACTCCCCACGCAAAAAAAAAATTGAGAATCAATAGCTTCTTTGACATTGGAGTGGTTGGACTTAACTCAGAAGATCACTTCAGTCAAAAGCAGTTCTGAGTTAGGCTGCTCATCATACTCTTATTTTCATGATGTTGTTTGGATGGAACTGCCTGTAGAAACAAGGCCCCTGAAGGAAACATTTCCAATTGGTATATGGTTGTGATGTAATGCCTCATACAAGTACTTATTCTGCAACCTATATATCAACTGCCAAGTACTTGATTTATCTGATTCCCATGAGGTAGCTTTGGCATCACCTTCTGTTCATACTATCCGCTAGTAATTATTTACTGATATATGTGTGTGACAATAAAGAAGAAATTAGCAATGAAGTTTGTGAAGTTCTTACAATTGGAGGATTGCATGATAGTGTTGAGTTGTGGCGACAGGTGCTATACAGCTTATCAAGATAATTGTTGCTAAATCAAACAATGGTGAAGTAGTATCTTTTGGAGGCACGACACAAAAGTATACCTTTTCCACGGGGTTTGTTCTCAGATGTAGAAGTTTCTGGGCTATAGATTGGAATGGACATCTTTCATTTGCTGATCATGTAATGGTAGGAGTGTTTAATGTTTTCTTTTTGTGTTGGAAGAGTACAAAAGAAAACCAAGATTATGATGGATAACTGATGGAGGACCACAGATAACCCCTAGGCTGCCCATTTGGCACACGTATTTTAGGCGTAGGTTTAGGAAAGACTTCTTTGTATTTTTAGGGATTTAAGTATTTGTAATTATGTGTTTAGTTGGGTCCTATTTGTAAATATATATTAGTTGTATTAGTGGTATAAGTGCTGGACATGCAAGTTATTGTACAGTTATTTTTGAATCAGATTGCAGTTTCCCTCTGTCTCTCTCTCTCTCTCTCTTTCTCTCTCTCCCCCAGGTTCTGCTATTCTTCTTCTCCTTCTTTTTCCTCCTCCTCTCTTCTCCTTCTTCCTTCTCTTATCTCTCTTCTATTCTGTCTCTCGCCCCTGTTCTGTTCTGTATTCCTCCTGCTGCTGCTGCTTTTGTTCTTCTTCTTCTTAAACTTATATCTCTTCTGGCTCTACAGGGTGGGTCGTGGTTTTAGATGAAGATTCAAAATTATTGTTCAATCCGAGGAAATAAAGACACACGCTTTAAGCCTTAGGGATATCGAATTCATGCTCAATTTACTAGTGCCCATTTATTTTGTAACTTTGAGGCATGCACCCAATCAGGGAAAACCAGAATTGAATTCAAATTCAAGTTATCATCTGCTCTAGTTCAACTGTTTATTTGTATTTTACTTTTATTCTCTCTCTTTGCTAAATGGATTGTTCAGTTTCTCATGCAGTTTCCTTTCCTTGTACTATTATACTTAAAAATACCTTTATTAGCCCAATAAGAGGAAATAAATAATGTGCAACTTCTATGGTGATAGCAGTTGATTTGCATTTTTCTTTAGTTAATGTGATAGCAGTTGGTTTCTGTCTTCCTAACAGATACTGTTATGTTTGCTTACATGAGGGGTCATCACAAATCTAGTTGTACCATGACCTGAGAATTCTTCTAAAATCATGAAATTCTTCAGTTATTCCTGCTCATGAAGCATCTCTGTAACTAGTGGCTACCAGAATTCTTATGGATACCTATCACAGCATTTGTATGATAATTTTCATTGTACTAAAGTTTGATTCGATATATATCCTCATAATAGTGTCAATTGTCTCCCATTTATAAGACTACATGGCAATTTTTTAGCTTGGTTCTCTTAAGGTTGGATAAAAAGCATCTCGCAATGTGAAAAATAAAATGGTAAATATTCTTTGCAACTAGATTCTTTTAAATAGCATCCACACAAAGTGTCTCACTGATTGAAAACTAAAGCTTACATTAGCATGCATGGATTTCTCTTAACCAAGCTTGGAAAGAACATCATTCAGGGTGGACACAGTCTCTGCATAGTACTTTTCTGCTTCTGGGCTGCTTTTGATTTTTGCGGCATGGTCCAACTGTGTTGAATTTTAACATTGGGAAAAGAAAAAAAAATGTTAGTGTAAACTTCACAAAAAAATTTCACTTAATTTCATCATGTACTAAAATTTTCTAGCAGTGTTCCTTCTGTGCCAAACTTTGTACTTTAAATGATGTACTCACATTGCTGATGGTTTGGAAGAGCTTTCCTGTGAGTTCTTTGAGTGATTTCTTCTCATCTTTGGGCTTTGCAGAAATGATTGTATTGAGGTCATACCGGAGGTACTCGGCCTTGAGGCGGAGATCATTCTGGACAAAAGGCCAAGCTTTCTTTTCTATGAATTGCTTCACACCCAAAATGTCCTTGGCTGACTCCTTTGCTCTTTGTGCTGCCTGTGTTGGAGTCAGTGGTTGAATGAAGAACCGCTCCTTCAGTGGCAGGTCCAGATCTCTTGGCTGATCAGCGTTCAGAGTTCCGGCTGCCCAAGTCCATATATATTGTGCCATGATCATATCGCCAGGCATGTCAAATACCATCCAAGAGTCAATTCACATTCATTTATTTTTTTTATACTTCTATGTAAGTTATTTTAGTCTCATATATTACTTCATAACTTAGTCCAAATTATAGTTATCTGAGATACAATCATTTCATCTGAAATTAATGTAAAAATTATAGGACACGTAATTAGAGATGTAGCAAGAGAAGGAATTTTATCAGTACTGCATTACTCTACTGCCGTGCTTGTTGGCAGTTGGTGCAGAAGAGAAATGGCTGGAGACTTACGCAGTCCACCAGAGGGAGGGGGTGCTGGGCCCACCTTGATCGCCTTGGCATCGGCAAGCACTGCCTGAACAAAAGAGCCGGATGCCAAACTGGTGGCGATGAGGCCAAGTGCTGCCCGACGACTGGTTTCGGGCTCGGCTGGGAGTTGCCGGGCTCGGACCATGAACCTAGGTCGGTTCACAGGTGCCCAGCTACTGCAGCCTGCGCTCAAGCGGGTGGAGCCACTGAACTGGAGGCTGCCTTCCAGGACTGCCTGAGAGGTGCCACGGAGACCAGCCATTGAAGCCATAGCCTGTGCCATGCCTTTTGTCTTCTTAGCACTACTCCTTTGGCCACCAAAATGGTACAAAATGAGGTGATGAATGGCTGAATAAGGTGTGTAATGCTTTTGTGATGTGGGTGTGATTAGGGAGGGAGGAGCAGCACCTTATCTGCATATTGTTCATTGGATAAGTTGGGTGTGGCCTCAGCCATTTGGTGTTTGACATGTGGACCTGCCAAGGGTTCTTCCATTGGACAAGCTGGATTGGGTTCAAGTTCAACCTTGTGATGTGTGTGCCCACTTCATTCTCTTTCAAGAAGAAAAATTATCCATTTCTGAGTTTGCAGAGATTATCCATTTAGCCTTATAACAATTTGGTGTTTACCCTTCGTTAGAAGTCAATAAAACTGTTTTGAGGAAGGATAATTTAATGATATGTGTTTCTAAGAAATTGTATATATTTTTTGTTTTTCAGTATAAAACGTTCGTTTTCCAACTATGCATAGGAAATTTGAGAAAAATTTTTTATTTTTATTTTTATTTTTATTTTTTTGAAGTTTTTCATATAAGTCATGGAATATTGAAAAATATGGTGGTCTTTTTACAATTTTTCAGAAATTAGAGATGAAAATAAAAATTATAGTCGACAACTAATCATTTACCTCATTTTTACACATTGAAAAATAATTGTTTCCTTAAATTTACAGCTAATTATGATCAATGGAAGTATAAATTAGGGTAAAAGTCCTGACCTCCTTTTAGGTTTGGCAAAAATATAGGAGCTCTCCTGATTTTCCGAACGATTCCAAAAATTTCACGGTCTTCCTTATGGGTTGTCAAAAAGACATAAAACTCCCCCTTATATTTAGCGAAAAGACAAATTATTGAGGGGAATAAGTGTTTTGGAAATCAAATGTCAAGGAAGGTTGTACTGGATTTTTGAAATTTTAAGGGAGGTAAGTGTCTTTTACCCTATAAATTATTAACTAACCCTATGTTTGTTTTGTGAAATGTCTTCTTAGGAATATATTAGTTATAATAGGTTAGTTACAATTAGTTATATAAAGAAATTATATTGATGCCACCAAGCAAATAAGAATGTGAAGTGTTTTATGAGTTCATAATAAGGAATAGATTAGAAATAACTATTATCAAATTTCACCATAACATTGTTTATATCTTTTTTATTGCACATTGGATGAAATAATAAAGAATAAATAAGGGATAACTATTATTATATTTCTTCCCAAATTGCTCGTTATATTCCATTTTATTCCAAAGATTATCCATTCCACACACTAAACATAACATTAATTTTTGTCAAGAGTCAAATTTTAGTTTGACCTTGTATTGGCGGGGCACAATATTTTCAAAAGAATAAATTTCAAAAATGATTAACTTACTTAGGTCAAACAATTTTGACCAATCATAAATTAAATACGTTTGATTCCTTAACTTGTATTGGTTTATAAAATTGTACTTGATTTAATATTTTTAGAGAAAAGATAATTTTTTTTTAAATTCTATATCTATTACTTATCATATCTCTTTAACAAGGAAATTATTGAACATTGAGGAACTTGGTTAAAGCCTTAGAATATTAAAGTTTTAATGACTAGTTTTTTTTAAATAAAAATTACAAATTGGACATTGGAGCACATGAGTCATGCACTTAATTGCTAATAATTTTGTGTGACCATTTAATTATAAATTATAGGATTGTGAGTTATTATTGAATTTTTGTTATTCATGAGTGTGCAAATTTGTTCTTAGGTGAAAGAACATGTGAGGATGGATAGTGCTAGAATCTTGTGTGAGGTTGGTATCTTAAGGGTTAATGGAGAATCAAAAACTATAATATGAGGTTGATATCTAAGTGGTTCATTGAGAATCAGGCTATTGTAGTGATTTAATCTTTATCATGAAAAGTATTGATTGTAGTGGAAAATTCAAGGTTGATTAATCCCTGAGAAGTATATACATGTTTAGGTCCCAAATTGAAATTGAACCACTATGAAATGTTTGTCTCTATCTCCCACGTATTATTTACATTTAAATTGCTTAGCGATTGGTTTTCTTTATAATTTTCTTAATCACAAAAGTTGGATATCTTTATCAACCCAATACATCCTCCCTCTAGTATTGCTCTTTGGTTGTAATTCACATATCATATAAATTGAGGTTCATAAATTTGGAGGCAACTTAAGCTAATACTTTTAAGCGAGGGTCTTTGGAATTTTACTCATATTGGTGCGCAACCATCTTGGGCAAGCTATGAGCCAATCACAAATTTTGATGTTGCTTGTATCTAAGTAGATCAATAAGGAGCTTTTAATCTCCATCTTTTTAAAATTTTACATGAGGTGACATACAAAACAAAAACCAATTAAGAGTGCTCAAACGCTAGCCCTTTGATGTGTAAATCTATATTTTATGTAGATTTATAAATCTATAGTGTCACAAGATGTACCTATTTTCTTTGGGCCTGGCCTCATTTAGGTAATTTGTTTTGTTGATTTTGAAAATAACTTTTGACTTGGATTCATTGCAAAATTTAGTGTGAACTTGCCCCTTTTAATGCCTTCATTTAATAATGATTAATGGTAATTGTTATTAAGGTAAACTTAACATTTTTTTATGTTAGTGTATTCATTGGATTTCCAACTTGTAGGGTTCGAGTTATTTGACTATAGGCTAGGTTTGAATTATTTGACCTTAGGCTTGTTGGCTACCATTTGACTTACCATGCCAAGTTACTTTAAAGTGGCTTTGCAAGGCCTCATTAGTTCCCTTTGCTCCTTTTATTGTAAACCTATGTAGGTTAGTGGTTGGAGCAATGTGCTCATCTTCATGGATTTCTGGGTTTGAGTTTAAATTTGTATGGATTTGAAAGAAATTAAATAAAATTTTATGTAATTTTTTGTTCAAATTTACGTAAATCTAAATCCAAGTCTCAAAATAAAATACTGGCATATGTAAGGTAAAAATATATCTACATTTTAATCATATTGCCTGTATTTAGTATATACATAATATCTCTTAGCGAGTTTGTCAACTGTAACGATAACATTATACATAGAAAAACTATGATAACTGTTGAATATTATTGTTTTTTTTTTTTTTGTATTGAAAGTCTGCATTGGGCCAAATTCTTCCATTGGGCTGTTGAACATGAGAGGCATCTCCTCTTCCCAACCTATACTGCTTCTCGTTCCTTTAAAGATTTGGACTTGAGGCCTTTAGCATAAGAGTTTCAATCTTTAATTACTGTGATATCCCTTAAAATGCATCGAACATAGATACAAATTACTCCATATTCTTATTTTTTGGGTCAATTGGAGGTTGACATTGAGTCGGCTACACAATGAAAGATAGTCATCTCTCATCCTCCATAATGTTTATTACATTGGAATGGAATACAATAGGAGTGGAATGAAATGAAAAATTATATACAAAATACAAAAAATTATAAAGATTGGTTCTGTAGAAACCCGAACCTGAAAAATAAAAGAAAATAAATAAGGAAGAGAGAAATAAAGGAAAAGAAAGGAAAAGGAAGGAAATTGGTTTGGTAGGACCCAAACCGTCGATGGTTTTATAGAGCTTGGGAAAAATCGTTGCTGGTTTCCGTCAACTGGGAGGGTCAACTGCTAAACCATTGATGGTTTTGTGAGTGCAGAGAAAACCAGTTTGCTTAATTAAGGGCTAAGCAACATATAATTTTTTATAACTTAAAAATTTCCTCTCTCTCTCTCTCTCCTAGGCTCACCTGGATCCCGTAATCACTCTCCAATCACTTTCCTCTCTTTTCTCGGCTTGCCGGTTCATTTTTTATGGCAGGATTGAAAAGCTAGGGTTTTCCTTTTTTCGAACGGAATCGGTTTCTTTTTTAGGAACAGGTAAGGGGACTAAGTTGAGTCGGGTTTTTATTAAATTTGAATCGATTAAAATGTGTTATATGTATGTACATACTTGATTTCAAAAGTTATTTCGAAAACCGGCCATTCAAAATGGACTTTATAAATATAGGATATATGATAGGGTATTTTGAATAAAATGAACGGTGGAAAGCTTGGTTTTATCATACGAACTTCATATATTGTGTTTTCTTGGTTATTTAAATGGCTATGTTCAAAATACTGAAAATTGTGTGGCAGGTGAATAATCGGTATGGTTATCGTGTAACAAAATTTGGGTATGTTTGTGAAAATACTGAACTGTTTGTGAAACATATTGGAACTGCCTTTGCAAAATACTGGGATTTGATATGACGGTTGGGGGCTGGGTTTTATTTGACGGCCAGGGGCTGGGTTTTATTAAATGGCAGGTTTTATACGAAATGAGTTTAAACTACAACTTTTATTACCGAAATTGCATGATATGGTTTAAGAACTTTGAGGACCAATTGTATTGTGAGCATGGTACAATTGCAAGGGAATTACTATTTGGCCATGTGTGCCCACACAGTATTGAGAGGTGTAGGTGGTTTCAGCCAATTTGCCTATGTAGAGGTTGTACCTTCCCTAGGGTCTGGACCAGGAAGTGGTAAGGCAATCGGACTTGCAACTGGATTGTGGATGCCTGCAGACGTATTTAGCAAATGGTTACTTTGACTTTGTTTGGGTTGATCCCCCAGGGCTTAGTTCAGCCTTCGAGTCGCACAACCTGTCATGGAGATTAAGCATGTCGTTAGTCTTAAGGAGTGTCTTTTACACATATCTATTAATTTGTGTAAATGGTGTTACTATTTATTGAAATGGTTTATACTTAGAAAGCAAATGCATATTTTTCAACTGTAAAGGTGTAAGTACATGTATGTGAATTAAAATACGTGAATGTTTATGGCGAAGTAAACTCTCCGCCCGAGGGTTGTTGAGAAAGGCAAATACCCTGATAGGTATCAGTTGTAACAATACCAGGTTGCATAACGTATTAGAGCAGAGTGGAGCTACATGTATGGGCTTATAATCTCCCTTATCCTTAGAAACTTTCGCTTGTAAATAAATGTTTATGTGTGTGTAAATATAGTCTGCATATGTTTTCTTAGTTGATGTTGATTTACAAACAATTATATTTTGTATACACTAAAACTCATGCTGGCCACACACTGATATTAACTTAATCTTACTTACTGAGAAGTGTCTCACCCCAATATATAAATTATCTTTTAAGGACCATCTCGATATCGAGCTTAACGAGTTCTGGGACAGGATGATAGCTAGTTTTTGTGAGTATCTGCAAGAACTCTAATGTGATTAAGTTATGTCTAATGTCCCCAAATATGTATGATGGTTGTATGGACTTAGTTGGTTTTTGTATGATATTATGAGTTGTAATATGAATATTTGGAAACTTTTGTGTATAAAGGTAGTTTAGAATTCTGGTAATGTATTTTTGGGAGAATGTATCATTTATTTTTGTTACATTTATATAATGAATATGGTATTAGGTACACAGATGTTAATAAAGTAGCCCCCCGGGCCCCACGTGACAGGTCAGGGTGTTACAGGTGGTATTAGAGCCTAGGTTTGCTAGGTTCTGCATACTTTGATTGTGGATGATTACTAGAGTATAGGTTGAGATAAGACAAGGATAAGAGTGAGTAGATTAGTTGAGTTTTGGTCTGGAAGCTTAGAGGCAGAGATCCTTTGATAGTCTTCTATGTTTTTCATGGAATGACAATTTCAGGAAAACCATGGTAAATCCATCGATGGTTTCGTTTCTAGGTGGAAAGACTAAAACTTGGAAATTTAAGTTGGAACGTTAGGTCAGGTGAGTATGTGTTCATCCCAGTGTTGTGATTAGAGGCCGATACTTTGGTTTGACTAAGTTAATACAAGTAACAGAGAGTAGTGTGGTTTGTAGGAGGCAAACTGTCGACAGTTTCCTGGGAGGAATATAAAACCATCGTCAGTTTTTTTCAAAAGAGGCTCTTTGTAGTTCAGATTTTTCGTCGACGGTTACCATCGATGATTTTGTGGTAGGATTGTGCAAATGATTCTTTTTAACTACGAACTCATATGTTATATAATTTCTTTTTTCCATGTTTGCATCAACAATGATAAGTATGCAATTTCTAAGTTGGTTTCTATCTTATCTTCAGGATGGATTCTAGGGGAAAGGAAATTGTTGCTAAAGGTGATAATCATGTGGAGACTTCTAGTGAGGATGATGTCGATGCCTTGGCAGTGCGAAGTATAGCGCAACAGGTTAGGAAGGAGAACCGAAGGGACTCTAAAGAGCAGGATTAGCCACTAGCTGATCGGGGCTGCACTTTCAGCAGTTTACCCAGACAAGTCTGCCGGCATGTGTAGGATGAGCAAATTCGATCGTAGTTGAGGATTGGATTCAGGAGATTAAGGAACTGCTAGGTGTGCTGGAGTGTACGGAGGAGCAAAAGGTGTGGTATGCCACTTTTAAACTAGTAAGGGAAGCAAATAGGTGGTGGAGATTGGCAAAAATGGTGGAGGAACAGTGACTAGGACCTGCGGCTATAACCTGGAGCCGTTTCAGGGAGGTTTTCTTCAACAGGTACTTCCCTACTGCCACCCGAGAAGCTAAGGCGGAGGAGTTCCTAAATCTGACTCAGGGACACTTGACTGTACACTGGTACACGACCAAGTTTATGGAGTTATCCCATTTCACTCCATACATGATCCCGGATGAGTTGAAGAAGGCCCGAAGGTTTGAGAAAGGTTTGAGGCAGGGTATACGTGCACAAGTGGTGGCGTTGATGGCTTAGAGTTTTTTTGAGTTGGTGAACAAGGCCATGGCAGTTGAGGCCAGCATTCGAGAGGGTGAGAGACTAGCACACCAGAAGAAAGGGCCCTTGCCTCATGGATTTCATACTAGCACCAGATAGGGTTCATGGAGGAGGCCTGGTAATTTCACAGACCAGCGACAAAAGATGGGATATCGAGCCCATCAGGGGAATTCTCCGCGTCCTACCTATCCTAGATGCCATTAGAGGCATCGGGGCGAGTGCAGGAATGGATCAGCTATCGGCTATCGGTGCGATGGGACTGCAGCGTGGCGTTGACTCACACTCCTTCATAGCATTAGTATCGGAGAGGTAACTAGGCACACTGAGGTGGTCACCAGAGAGGCACCGCCCCGGAAACGTGGTGATAGGTACTATTTCCATTTTTTCGAATAGTGTTGTAGTGTTATTTGATTCAGGTGCGCTGCACTCTTTCGTGTCTCAGGGATTGGTTAAATTGTGCGGGGTAGAGACTTAGTTGTTAGGTGCTGAGTTAGGTGTGGTCACGCCGGCAGGGTCAGTTGTGGTGTGTAGTAAGGTGATCAGAGACTACCCAGTGGTGATTCAGGGGAGAATGATGTCTGCTAACTTAATTGTTTTTGACATGCATGAGTTCGACGTCATTTTGGGGATGGACTGGCTAGCATCCAGTTATGCGAGTATCAACACCACAAGAAGGAGGTAATGTTCAAACCTCCTGAGGAGCAGGAGATTAAATTTGTCGAGTCGTGTGTGCGCTCTGCACCATAGATCCTCTCAAAAATTCAGGCAAATAGGTTACTTCTGGAGGGTAGCCAAGGGTACCTCGCATTTGTAAAAGAAGCACCGAATGAGGGACTTAAGCTGGAGGATATCCTAGTGATAAGGGAGTTCTCGAATGTTTTTCCTGAGGACTTATAGGGATTGCCTCTTGATTGCGAGGTAGAGTTTGTCATTGAATTAAATTCAGGGACATCACCCATTTCTAAGGCTCCATACAGAATGACTCCGACTGAACTAAATGAGCTAAAGGAGCAGCTACAGGAACTTCTTTGCAAAGGATTTATTAGACCGATCGTATCACCCTGGGGAGCGTCGATGATGTTTGTGAAGAAGAAAGATGGGTCGATGAGGATGTGCATCGACTATAGGGAAATAATAAGGTGACAGTGAAGAACAAGTACCCGTTACCCCATATTGACGATCTGTTTGACCAACTACAGGGCACACAGGTTTTCTCCAAGAACGATATGCGATCTAGGTATCATTAAATGAAGGTTAAATCAGAGGATGTTCCAAAGACGACTTTTCGTACCAGGTATGACCATTATGAATTTTTGGTTATGCCATTCGGCATGACTAATGCGCCTGCGGCATTCATGGATCTAATGAACAGGGTGTTCCATGAGTAATTAGATTAGTTTGTCGTTGTGTTCATCTACGACATCCTGGTTTATTCAAGGAGTCTGGTGGAGCATGAAGCTCATTTGAGACTAGTACTTTAGGTACTTAGGGAAAAGAAGTTGTTTGCTAAATTTAACAAATGCGATTTCTAGTTGGAACAAGTTGCATTTCTGGGACATGTAGTGTTCAGGGAGGAAATTTCAGTGGACCCGAGCAAGGTAGAAGCGGTAGTTGATTGGATAAGACCAAAAAACATGCACGAGGTTATAAGTTTCTTGGGTTTGGAAAGATACTATCTCCTGTTCGTTGAGGGGTTTTTGAGGCTATCAGGTCCTCTGACGCAACTTACGAGAAAGAACAAGAAGTTTGAGTAGACTAGTGAATGTGAGCAGATTTTTCAAGAATTGAAGCAGCGACTAGTCACTGCCCCAGTGCTGACCATTTCATCAGGAGATGGTGGATTTGTGATCTACGGTGATGCATCTTAGAAAGGACTCGGGTGTGTTTTAATGCAGCAAGAAAAGGTTATTGGGTACGCTTCTCGCCAACTCAAGGAGTACAAGAAGAATTATCCTACGCCGACTTGGAGTTGGCAGCAGTAGTTTATGCATTAAAGATCTAGAGGCACTACCTGTACGATGAAAAGTGCGAGATCTTTACTGATCATAAGAGCCTTAAATACTTTTTCACCCAGAAGAAGTTGAATATGAGGTAGAGAAGATGACTTGAATTGATAAAGGACTACGACTGTACCATTAGCTACCACCTAGGAAAGGTTAATGTGGTAGCTGATGCTTTAAGTCAGAAGTCAGTGGGTGCACCAGTTTCAGCGGTGCATGAATAGAATGTCATCTGGGTAATAGTGGATTGACGGATGAAGACTGCACACTTCGTTCCAATCAGAGTCAATTATTTTATGAATAGGCTCGCAGAGCTTTAGGTGCAAGAAATTGTACGACTTCATGACATCCCTATTTTCATTGTTTGAGACAACATCCACGGTTCACCTCTCAGTTCTGGAAGAGTTTGCTGGACGCTTTGGGATCTCAACTCACTTTTAGTACCGCGTTTCGCCCATAGATGGATGGGCAGTCCGAAATGACCATTCAGATTCTAGAGTATATGCTGTGGGCGTGTGTGCTGGATTTTCGGGATAGTTGGATTTGCTATCTACCGCTCGTTGAGTTTGCGTATAATAACAATTATCAGGCCAATATCGAGATAGCACCATATGAAACTTTGTATGGTCGCTGCTGCTAATCTCCATTGTACTTGGATGAGGTAGGCGAGCGGTAGATTTTGGGACCAGAACTAGTTCAACAGACCTCTGCAAAGGTCGAGCTTATCAGGGAGAGGATTAAAATAGCATAGAGTTGGTAGAAGAGTTATGTGGATACTCGCCAATGGGAGTTAGAGTTTGATATTAGTTATATGCTATTTTTTAGGATTGCTCCGATGAAAGGGGTGATAAGATTTGGGAAGAAAGGCAAGTTGAGTCCTAGATACATTGGGCCATTTGAGATCCAATAGGCAACTTGACCAATCCTTTCCAGGATCTCAAATGGCCCAATGTATCTAGGATTCAACTTGCCTTTCTTCCCAAACCTCATCACCCCTTTCATCGGCACAATCCTCAAAAATATCATATCACTAATCTCAAAGTCTAACTCCCGTCGGCGAGTATCCGCATAACTCTTCTGCCAACTCTATGCTATTTTAATCCTCTCCTTGATAAGCTCGACCTTTGCAGAGGTCTGCTGAACTAGTTTCGGCCCTAAAATCTGCCACTCGCCTACCTCATCCAAGTACAATTGAGATCAGCGGCGGCGGCCACACAAAGCTTCATATGGTGCAATCTCGATACTGGCTTGATAATTGTTATTATACGCAAACTCAACGAGCGGTAGATAGCAAACCCAATTATCCCCAAAATCCAGCACACACGCCCACAGCATATCCTCTAGAATCTGAATAGCCATTTCAAATTACCCATCCATCGAAATGACCATTCAGATTCTAGAGGATATGTTGCGGGCGTGTGTGTTGGATTTTGGGGATAGTAGGATTCGCTATCTACCGCTCGTTAAGTTTGCATATAATAACAATTATCCAGCCAGTATCGAGATGGCACCATATGAAGCTTTGTATGGCCGCCACTGCTGATCTTAATTGTACTTGGATGAGGTAGGCGAGCGGTAGATTTTGGGGCGGGAACTACTTCAGCAGACCTCTGCAAAGGTCGAGCTTATCAGGGAGAGGATTAAAATAGCATAGAGTTGGTAGAAGAGTTATGCGGATACTCGTCGATGGGAGTTAGAGTTTGAGATTAGTGATATGATATTTTTGAGGATTGCTCTGATGAAAGAGGTGATGAGATTTGGAAAGAAAAGTAAGTTAAGTACTAGATACATTGGGCCATTTAAGATCCTAGTATGGTGTTACCCCCAGCATTGTCTAGACTTCATGATGTTTTCCACGTATCAGTTCTGAAGAAGTACGTGCCAGATCCTTCGCACGTGATAAGTTATGAGCCTTTGGAGATCAAGGATGTTTTGGCAAACGAGGAGGTACCAGTTCAGATTCTAGATTGAAAAATACAAGAACTACGTACTAAGGATATACCATTAGTGAAGGTGCTGTGGCATAATCATGCAATAGAGGAAGTTTCATGGGAATTAGAAACAGAAATACGTCAGAAGTACCCGCAGCTTTTCAGACAAGTTCAACACTAGACAGGCAGATGTCTAGTTTTGTATCCAGGTTGTGTAAGGTAGGTTTGTTTAGTATTATTAGTTTGTTTACGATTTTCGTATATGGATGCCTTTGGGAGAGTTTTGTATGATATTGTAATCTCCCGAGACATTGTGTGTAACCACGGTAATCCTCCGCCATAAGTGAGGGTATTTAATAAACTTGGGATGGGGCCACTATTTGGGTGGCTACCAACTCTTTTGTAGAGATGGATTGATATTTAAGAAAAACTTTAGAGGGTGTGACTGTTAATAGTTAGCAAATTTCGAGGACGAAATTTTTATAAGGGGGGAGATTGTAGAAACCTAAACCCAAAAAATAAAAGAAAATAAATAAGGAAGAGAGAAATAAAGGAAAATAAAGGAAAAAGAAGGAAATTGGTTTGGTAGGACCCAAACCGTCGACGATTTTATAGAGTTTGGGAAAAATCGTCACCGGTTTCTGTCAATTGGGAGGGTCAACTGCCAAACCGTCGATAGTTTTATGAGTGTAGGGAAAACCGTTGGCGGTTTTCCTATGAGTTTGCTTAAGGGCTAAGCAACATATAATTTTTCATAACTTAAAAATTTCCTCTCTCTCTTTCTTTTAGGATTTTTGAACTCTCTCTCTCTCTCTACTCTCACTCTCTTGTGGCTCTCTCTCTCTCCCATAGGCTCACCTGAATCCCGTGATCACTCTTCGATCACTTTCCTCTCTTTTCTTGGCTTGCCGTTTCATTTTTGCCGACGAGATCGAAAAGCTAGGGTTTTCTATTTTTCAAACGGAATCATATCATTTTTCAATAACAGGTAAGGAGATTAAGTTAAGTCAGGTTTTCATTAAGTTTGAACCAATTAAAATGTTACTTGATTTCAAAGGTTATTTAAAAAATCGACCATTCAAAATGTAATTTATAAATATAGGATATGATACAGTATTTTGAATAAAATGAATAGTGGAAAGCTTTGTGTTATCATATGAACTTCATATACTGTGTTTTCTTGGTTGTTTAAATGACTATGTTCAAAATACTGAAAATCGTGTGACAGTTGAATAATCGATATGGTTATCATGTAACGGAATTTGGGTATGGTTGCTAAAATACTGAACTGTTTGTGAAACATACTATAACTGCCTTTGCAAAATACTGAGACTTGATATGACGACAGGGGGCTGGTTTTATTTGATGGCCGGGTTTTATTAAATGGCAGGTTTTATACGAAACGAGTCTATACTACAGTTTTTATTACCGAAATTGCATGATATGGTTTAAGAACCCTGAGCACCAATTATATTGTGAACACGGTACCGTTGTTAGGGAATTACTATTTGGCCATATGCGCCCACACTGTATTGAGAGGTGTAGGGTGGTTTTAGCCGATTGGCCTATATAGAGGTTGTACCTTCCCTGGGGTTCGGACTAGGAAGTGGTAAGGCAATCAGACCTGCAACTAGGTTGTGGATGCCTGTAGACGTATTTAGCAGATGGTTACTTTGATTTTGTCTGGGTTGATCTCCCAGGGCTTAATCTAGCCTTCGGGTTGCACAACCCGTCCTGGGGGTTAAGCATGTCGTTAGTCCCAAGGAGTGTCTTTTACGCATATCTGTTAATTTATGTAAATGATGTTATTATTTATTGAACTGGTTTATACTGAGGAAGCAAATGCATATTTTTCAATTGTAAAGGTGTGAGTACATGTATGTGAATTAAAATGCATGAATGTTTATGGCGAAGTAAACTCTCCGCCCGAGGGTTTGTTGAGAAAGGCGAATACTCTAATAGGAATCAGTTGTAGGCATACTAGGTTGCATAACGTATTAGAGTAGAGGGGAGTTACATGTATGGGCGTGTAATCTCCCTTATTATGAAATTAAAATATTATGAATACTCATTTTGGCCACACACTAATAATAATATTATTTACTTACTGAGCGTCGTCTCACTCCAATCATTATTTTACATTTCAGATCATTTTGAAGAGTGTACTAAAAATCTAGTGCAGCAAGTATATGGGCCAGAATCGAAAGAGCAGGGTAGAATAAAAATTTAGCATAATACAATTTAGAATATTTTTGTATATTTTAGAATTTTAGAAATTTGCGTTTTAATAGTTGAGACATATATTTGTAATAAAGCTAATTAGTGCTTTGGTAATAAAAATAATATATATTTATTTGCATCCGCTGAAAAATTTATATGTAGGAACCCACTTGGGTTAAGGCCCTTACAATTGGTATTAGAGAATATGATATAGGTGCTACATACTCTAGCATATAGATTTTACCAAAGTTTAGGTATAAAACATGATTTTGATAGGATTTGATAGTTTAGAATATTTATTTTAGTTTGTTATATTATTATATGTTAATAATAGATTTATGATTTTAAAATAACATTTTATCATTGTTTAATAATGGATCCTAAAGATAGTAACATTGGAGAAAATAAGATTAACGTAAAGACTTCAAAGGACAGATAATAATATTATATTCTCTAAGAAAAATGGTAGTATTATTGAAGACACGTTAATTAATTTAAATATATTATTTATGTTTATAGAAACACGTACCCATATTGATGACTCATAATTAATTGCTAGATCAGATGCATTAATAATTTAAAATTTTCATATATATATAAATATAATAATATAATAATATCCAAGATTTATTTATTTTCGCTGTTATTATTTTTCACTAAAAATATAAGAAGTGACACATTATACCCTACTGGGTTTGAAGGTGCTACACATACAAATAGATATGAACAAACGATTTATTCTGAAATATGGATTTACCCAAAATTCCTTTGCATGTGTAAGTTGGATATGAATATCTATTTTTAACATTGCATATTCAGTTCTCATCAAAACATTCAAGCTTAATTTAGGAATATATATTTTGGTGAAATCTTTAATTTTAATTTTGTATTAGTTTATAATGAATTAAATACAATTTAAATGTTACTGTATTATATTTAAATTCAAAAAAAAATTCCTTAGCATGTGCAAGTTAAATATGAATATATATATATATACACTTTTTTTTTTCATTGCATATTCAATTCTCATGAAATATTCAAGTTTGATTTAGGAGTACAAATTTTGACAGAATCTTTAATTTTAATTCTGCATAATTTATAAAAATTAATACAACTTAAATTTTACTATATTATATAAATTTTTAAAAAAACTTTATATAGTAAAAATTTCATTAATGAAAGCGATATAAAAATTAACTAATCTTCTTCAAATAACTAATCAATGTCAAATCATCGATCGATCAAACATATCCAACATATATTTGATCTAATAATAATGATATGATAAATAAATAAATAAATATATAAGGGGTACTCTCGCAGTAAATAAAAAAAAAATAGTCTCATGGGTGGAAATCATCGGCTATAACTCACTTACCCTTGAAGCAAGGTCAAGACATGAGACCACTTGGGCATAGTGGGGACTCGATCTTGCAATCACATGAACGCACAACCGGTTCCTTACCACTAGGCCACCCACCCAAGTGGTGACTTAAGGATGAGATTAATTATATTTAAAGCATTAATAAAGATGCAAAAAGATAAACAAAATCTTGAGTCCGCAAATTTTGCAATACACGTCGCTCGCTCGATTTTCGTGGCACACGTCACTCTCTCTCGATTTTCGCAACACATATCGCTCTCCCTCAATTTTTACAAAATGTGTCACTCAAGGCACGCGTTGCTCTCTCTCGATTTTCGCGACATACATTGTTCTCCCTCGTTTTTTGCAAAACACATCGCTTGATATCCATGACACGCGTCGCTCTCTCTCGATTCTCTCGAAACACGTCGCTCTCCCTCGATTTTTGCAAAACGCGTCGCTCGATATCCATGACATGCATCGCTCTCTCTCGATTCTAGTAGCACACGTCGCTCTCTCTTGATTTCCATAACACGAGGCCATTCCCCTATAAAAAGGGTCTGCCCTCCTCGAATTCTAAGCATCACAACTTTCAACCACCTTGAACAACCACATTTCGGTTTGCAGAGATTTGCTTTTCCCAACTTTTCTCTTGCTTGTCTCATTACTCAAAAATGTTGCCAAATCACCCAACTCCCTAAGTTGCTAAGAGCGGCACTAGATCGCCAATCCAAAGATGGAAACCCAGCAAGGCACAGTTGGAGATTTTAGAGGAGGCCTTCCGCAACAGTCAAGAGGAACTTCCTTCTGTGGAGCGGGCTATCTTGCTTGCAACACGACTCCGACGATATGGTCCAATTGAGCCGAAAAATGTACGTTTTTGGTTTGAGAACCATAGGCGTAAGCGGAGATCAGTTAAAGAAGCCATTATTTCAAATACTACCCCACCAATTATCCATCTTACCTCCTCCACCACTACCACCTCGAGCAGTGCCCCTGCCATTTTCCCAACCACTTGTACCCTCATCCTATCGACAATATTCCGTCTATGAAACTTACAACTAACATCACACCAATGAGCCATACCCCTTACAATGGCAGCATCGTAGTCACCACACAAAGGGTTTGTGATTTGCAAAGAGATCCAAAACGCGTTGAGACTCATGTACGGGCCACCGATGACTCGTTATGAGCATCCCCACCAAAGGCCACAAGGGGAAGAGGGCAGCTCCTCCTCCCTTGCCAAACAAACGGGAGTTCTCTCCTTTTTTTCAACCCAAGTCGGCGACATTACAAGAGGTCAACTTCGCCAAGAAATAACCCAAGCAGTTAGCAGTGACATAGCTAGCACTTCGATAGATGTTGACGTTGAACTAAGGCTCTAAAGGCCAAATTTCATTTCATTTTGTTTTATATATATATATATATATATATATATATTTAATTTATAGGATATGTATAATATATGTATATATATAATTATCCTTTTCCACATCTTCTGAATTTCTTTTCCATTTCGACTCCTATTAGATCGACGATTCACACTTTAGTTCCCAAAATAAAATATTTCGCCAAATTGACTCTCAATCTATTTTAAGACTTAGTCAAACTGTTCATCAATTTACCCTTTCAAATAGCGCAACCAATTATATAGTACTCATTTTAAATTAGTAAATTTTGAGGACGAAATTTTTATAAGGAGAGGAGAATGTGATGACCCAAAAATATATATACGATTAAGGCATAATAATAATAATAATAATAATAATAATAATAATAATAATAATAATAATAAAATAATAAAAATGGTACAAAAATATTTTTTTGTAGGATCCTTGATTCCGTATTTGATGGTTAAAAAAGAACCTAATAATAATATAGGTATCTTATACAGGGCCCACATGAGTTCCAAAGTCGTGTGAGGTCTGCATGAGTCCCAAACCTGTGTATGACGCATAAAATCGTGTGAGAACTATTGGAGTTACGTAGGACCCACTTGGGTTTCGAAATTGTGTGGGGCCCACAAGACCATGTGGGGCTCATATAAGTTTCAAAATTCGAACTTAATTTTTTTTCAAAAAAAAAACAAAAACATATCTAAAAAATAATAACAGTGATAATAATAATGATTTTATTAAAAATTTAGAAAATAAAAAATTAATTAATTAATTAAGTAAATTAATTAAAAACTAATCAAATGGAAGTGTCGGCAAGCACTCCCATTTCTCCCATATGACCCCCATCCCCATCCCATACCTAACTCATACCTAACTCATCCATGCTCATTCTTTAATTTTAAAAAATTATAATTTCGCTCTTCTCCCCACACTTTTACAAATTTAATTTTCTTCCCCAAAATTTTCTTATAAATAAGAAACTCTCAACATTTATTTTTCACAAAAAATAAAAATCTAAAGAGAAGAATTAGTGAGTGAAAGAATTAGTGATAGAAGGAGAATTTTTGTTATAATTAAAATTTTCACTTACCCACTCTTTCTGAACTCATTTTTTGAATATATTTGTTGTGATCGTAGTATAAGGTTAAGTAAGAGGTAAGTAAATTTGATTATGTTAAACTTTTATTAAAATTCATACCCAAGTTTATTTGTAAGTAAATTCAATTATGTTATATTTTTATTTAAAATTTTATCCGAATTTATCTGTAAGTAAATTTTGATTATGTTAGATTTTTATTAAAATTTATACCCGAGTTTATTGGCAAGTAAATTTATTTATGTTAGATTTTTATTTATACCCAAGTTTATTTGTAAGTAAATTTTGATTATGCTAGTTATTTTCGTAAAATTCTCCCAAATTTATTTTTATGCATGTTTAATTATACTAGTTTTATCTTTAATACATTTGCATTTATTTTTTAGTCAAGAAATATTCTAAACCCTTCGGGTATTTTACAACATTAATTTTTATTCAAAAAAATATTTTTAACACAAAAATTGTGTGGCATAAGCTTATTTTTACGTTACATATTTCACGAAAATATGAGTAAAAATGACAATAGTTGATTTTTACGTTGCGTATTTCACGAAAATATGAGTAAAAATGAGATTTTCATGATATTATTGTAATTTTATAAATTTTATAATAAAATATTTTCAAAACCCCTTATGACACAGACGATATAGAAAATTACGAATGCTCGGTACCGCAACTTAAAGTTTAAACAAATTAAAGTGCACCCACACTGTTTACATAGTGATTTTATATGGTAGTTGATTTCTCTTGAGTGCACACCTGGGTCAGATCAGGGTTTAATAGGGAAAATTTCACTTAATGATGATGTATGTTGATTTAGTTTGGTCGGTCAGCCAGTTAAGTCTAGTCTTTGGATTGCACAATCTAATCATGGGATAAACATGACTTACAATTAACAAGCCCAAAGGTGGTTTTTGCAGTACATATATATACATATTTAATTACGTATATATAGCTATTGATGAATTGAAGAAAAAATATATGTTTATATGAACGAGAACATTTTTGTGCCTAGATAATGATTTAATAAGGAAAAGTATATATATACATGATTGAGTATTATAGTTATAGTTTTAAAAGTTAAAATATTCAGTTTAACAGTTATAATATATGATTATAAAATTTTATTACTATAGATGATAGTAAAAGTTTTATACATAAATTTTTAAATTTACATTTATTTTTAAAATAATTTTGAAGTTATAGCATTAAATGTTATTTTACGAAATTAAAATATTATGAAAGCTCATTTTGGCCGCACACTAATAATAATCTTATTTACTTACTGAACGTCGTCTCACCCCGATCATTATTTTACATTTCATATCATTTTGAAGAGTATACTAGAAATATGGCGTAGCAAGTACATGAGCGAGAATAAAAAGAGTATAGTAGAATAAAAATTTAACATAATACAATTTACAATATGTTTGTGTATTTTAGAATTTTAGAAATTTGCATTTTAATAGTTGAGACATATATTTGTAATAAAGTTAATTAGTGCGCTGGTAATAAAAATAATTTAGATTTATTTGCGTCCGCTGAAAAATTTATATGTAAGAACCCACTCGAGTTCGAGTCTTTACAGCGGGCGTGGGATTAGGTATTTTAGCAGGTCTCTCAGTAAGTCAGGTAAGGGAAATAAATTATAACGGTTATTCTTTTAGAAACTACTCGTTGAGTAAATATGTGAAAATGAGATTATGATATAGTCACTGTGATAATTATAATATAAATATCAGGTGAAAAATTGTGTGGCATGAGGAATTTTGAAATAATAAATTTATACTAAGAAAGTGTTAGAAATTGAGAAATGTGTTTTGTACTAATAAATGATGGAAGTGTTATACGATGAGTATTTTCTAATAAATGATGAACTTTGAAATAGAGGTGTATTTTACTGGGTAATGATAAATGTATTATACAAGTATGTTTTCATTGAAATACATGAAATGAGATATATACTATTATGAGAATGGAATATGTACTGAAATGATGAAAAAGAAAATGATGAGAATATTACTTATGTGATGAGATGAACGAATATACTGAAATGTGAATATGGAAATATGGAAATGATAACCCTGATGGACTGTTGTTGATAGAGAGCATGGTACTGTTGCTAGTGAGGTGATAAGTGCAACCATGCGGTCTCGTGGAGAGTGTGGCGTGATAGTCGATTAAGCTAGTGAGAAAGGTAGTTTTGCCACCTGGCGTCCGAACCAGGAGTGGGCAGGCCAATTGTACTACAAACGGACAGATAGATTCCTTATTTTGATCCAACCGAGTAGGCCAACCACAATTTAGATCCAGCCTTTGGACTGCACAACCCGTTATGGAGGGAAGCATAACGTGGTAATATCTTCAGGGCAGTCATAAGTTACAGATAGCACATGTATAAGATACTGAGGATGTAACGCCCCGACCTGGGTCTGCCATTGAGTACTACAACTCTCCTCCTCCACCTAGACCAGACAACAAGGGGGCGGGTCTTATCAGACTAATGATTGGCCCCACAAATCAACACGTGTTTTTTTCAGTGTGTTTTGTCCTCACACACTTCTTGAGAAAATTTTCCAAAAGGTTACCCATCCCAAGATTACTCCAAGTTAAGCACTCTTAACCGTGGAGTTCTTATGAGAAGACTCCTAAAAAGAAAGGTGTACTTTGTTGATATGAGTAGTAACATCTAATCTTTTTAAGTTTTTCTTCCATGGGGTATCACATTCTCCTCCACTTATAGAACGCAATGTCCTCGTTACGAACCCACATTTCCAAACCCAGGCAATGTGAATTTCAACACACTTCCAGCTGGGTAATTGCTCTGATACCATTTTGCAATGCCCCAACTTGGGTTTGTCAAGAAGCACTGCTTCTCTCCTCCTCCACCTGGACCAGACAACAAGGGGCGGGTCTTATCGGACTAATGATTTGTCCCATAGACCAACACGTGTCCTTTTTAGTGTGTTTTGTCCTCACCCACACACTTCCTGAGAAAACTTCCCAAAATGTCACCTATCCCAAGATTACTCAATGCTAAACACGCTTAACCATTAAGTTCTTATGAGAGGGCTCCCGAAAAGAAAGGTGCACCTTGTTAATATGGGTAGTAACATTTAATCATTTTAAGCCTTTCTTCCATGAGGTATCACAGAGGATACTCATGAGCTAGAATATGAAATGTATATGAGGAGTGAAAGAGTGTGAATTTAATTACATAAATAATTAGGGCGAAATAAAACTCTCCACCTAAGAGCTTACTGAATAAGGTAAATGCCCTGATAAGTATCAATTGTGGCTGTACCCAAACTAATCGGGTAAGGTTACAAACGATATCAGAGTAGAGGGGCACTACATGCATGGGTGTATAATCTCCCCTATCCTCAGGAACTTTCGCTGATAAATACTGGTTGCATGAGTAAAAGTTTGAGAAATGAAATTATAGCTTATAAAAGATTATGTTATATATCTATATGATTATGAGTTCATACCTATATATTTTCTCATATGATATAATCACTTAAATGAGTATTTTATGATATAACTAAACTCATGTGCCACACACTGTAAATAATTTATTTCGTCTTACTAAAAGTTATCTCACCCAATTATTTAACTATTTCAGGGAACCGTAACAGACTAGGAGATAAAGCTTCGTGATAGAGGGGAGTTGGTACCCTAATAGTCATGGTAGGTGTTTTGTGTAAAGACCTAAAAAATTAAAATGATTAAAATAAAAAAAAAGATAAAATAAGGAATAAATAAATAAAAGGAATGGCGTGGGAAAAAGAAAAAAAATTAAATTAAAGAAATTCATTTAAATTAAGATAAATTAAATAATTAAATAATTAATTATTAAATTAAACATTTTTACATTGGATTAAAAAAAAAACTAATTGAAATAAGAAATATATATATATATATATATATATATATATATATATATATATATATATATATATAAGAAAAGTATAAGTTAAAGTTTAATATATATATATAAAGTAAACTGAAAGAAAGAAGAAGAGGAAGTTAGAGGCACGCCCCCCCTGAACTTATTTCCTGCGCCAGCCACCTCCGTCTCCGTCTCTCTCTTTCTTTCAATTTTTCGACGAGTTTGCGGCGAATCAGGAAACGGAAGGTGCCGTTGGATTCTTGGTTCCGCTGCCGACATTTCTACTGGAGTAAATTTTTCATGAGAACGACTTAGGCACTGCTCATGGGGAAAGGTAACTTTTCTCCATTTTCTCAATTTAGCTTTAAATATGTGGTTAAATCGACGATCAAGTACCACCACGTGGTCTTAATTACGGTTGTCGTCATTTTGGCGTAAGTAAACTTTCAATTGGGGTTTTCTAGGCCCTACTCCAAAGCGAGAATGAGATTTGAGAAATTTGACAATTTGATTATATTTACGGGTATTACTATTTATTTAGGAATTATGATCATGAGAAATATTTAAATACTATTTTATTTAGGAATAATTTATTAGAATTAGGAATTTAATTTCAGGGTCTGGGTGAGCGCCGTAGGTATTTTTTGGGATCCCTGTTTGCGTAGTTCAAGAAATCAGGTAAGGGAAAAAATATATATTAAATCAAAATTTTTATGAATTTAATGGAAAAATAAATTGTGTTATATATATGTGTATATGTTTCGATATGGGTAAAATGCCAACTATTTAAATTATATTTTTTTTTCGAGTTTAGGGTTGTTTATTAGGTACGTATATGTGAAAATGAATTGATGAAAGTGGGAAATATTTTCAGGATAATTATGTAAAAAATGAAAGGTATTTTCATTATATAAACATTAAATGTTGGTTGACTTATTTTACAGAAAATGTATGAATTTTATTACTAAACTGTGTGACATGAGATTCTGTGCAAATATATGTTAAATGTATGAGATGCATGTTAAGTAAGTAATGCATTGTGAATAAAACATGATATGAACTATGTTGTTTGTGTGTGTTAATGCAATCATGTAAATAGTTGAAAAATGCTGGGTAAACAACTAAAAAATGTTGGGTAAAACTACTGAAAGATGTTGGGTAAAACAGCTGAAAGATGTAGGGTAAATGTGTAACAGCTGAAAAATGTTGGATAAAACAGTTGAAAGATGTTGGGTAAAACAACTAAAAGATGCTGGGTATGAAATGAAATGAAATGAAATGAAAATGGAAATGAATGAAATGGAAATGAAATATGAAATGTGAACAATGTAAAATGGAAAAGAGTCAGTTAAAGTGAAATGCAATACAATGTTAAGCCATGAATATGAACAGATGTGTATGATTGAATAATGATAGAAATAAGGATGTATTATGATATTAGAAGTATGTATGTATGTAGAACATGTTACGATTGGGCGAGACGTACCTTTCGCCTGAGGGCTTGCTGAGTAAGGCGAGTGCACTAATAGCTACAGATGTAGCAATAACCGCATAACGTACTAGGGCAGAGGGAACCTACTTGTATGGGCGGGTAGATTTTCCTATCCTTAGGGCCTTCGCTGATAAACTTTTGCATGAACTGTGTGAGTACGAGATTAATTTATCCCTTGAGGGCTTACTGAGTAAGGTGAGTGCCCTGGTATACTTTAGTTAGGACCTTTGGGTTGCCTAAATATCATAGCAGAGGGGTGCTACTTGTATGGGTGGGTAATCACCCATATCCTCGGGTAATTTCGCGGATTAAATCTTTTGCATGTGATTGATTAGGTTCAGAGAATTATTTAAGAAATTATGTTAATGATTTTCAAATGTTCAATATTCCGTTGTTATATAAACTCATGTTAGCCACACACTGTTTTAATATATTGTTTCTTCCCTTACTGAGATGTGTCTCACCCGAATATGAATTTATCTTTTTCAGGATTTTCTCGAGATCGAGCTTTAAGAGCTCGAGATTTTTATAGCATTATTGAGGAATAGAAAAAGAAAATGATATATTTCTATGTTAATTTTTGAATGTATAAAATTTATGTTTTATGTCTTTATGTTTTAAGTCAGTTATGAAAGAAATGTTTGTGAACATACTGAAATGTTTTGGAAATGTATGTATTTATGGAAATGCTGGTGATGGTTGGTTTTTATGGATTTATAGATAAAATAGAAAACTCTGGTATTATATTTGTGGAGATTATATTTATGTTTTTCGTTGTGTATATGTTGATTATGCATTATCAGGGATTTTATCAAGTATAATGCACCGGACCCCCGGTTTATGGGTTCGAAGCGTTAAATTTTGTGTTGGGGATCTGTTTGTGTAATTCCCTGGTGAATGTTATGGATTTTTGGGTTGTGTATTTATGTATAGAACTTTGGTTATTTGTATTTTGGATAATATGTAAATATTGACTTCCGCTGTTAGGAATGTGTGTATATGATGAACTAATTACCTGGTACTCTATTTCGGGTCGGGTTATGTTGATATGGTATCAGAGTTGGTGACGTGGCAGATGATTGATTTATTGGTTAAAGTATATTAAAAAAAAATTATGGAAAATCAGGGCGTCACAGCCTCCCCCTCTAATTACCCACACAACCCCCTCTCTCTACGCATACAAACCCAATTTCATATTTGTATTTCAAAGATTGATTAAAGAACTTTCAGCCTGGTCTAAGCTCGTGTCAAACAATGTCAAGTCATCCAACGATTCTCTTGGGTAAATTCGTCACTTTTCTTGAATCCTTGCTTGATTGTGTAAGCCATTACTTGAAGCATAGAATCCTATATTAAAGGAACCTACTTGAATCCTTAGTTTTCAATATTGTCACTTGCTAATATCAATTGTAAGAATATTAAGTTGTTAAATTAGAACTTGCATTCTTGATTTTTTAAAAGTAGTATCTTTTCGCATAAAAACTTGATTCATTAATAAAGGAACGCTTGAGACTTAACTTTTGGATAGAATCATACACTTTTTCAAAACTCTTACAACATGGGAATTGTCGCATAATTTATGATGTTTGTATTTGGTTGATTGAATTCTTAAATCAAAGTGTTTACGTGTACGTGCTTGCTTGAGGGTCGACCATAGGACTAGGCCAACCATACCTGTCTTACATCACCTGCATAAGCGGTTGACCAACTTGACCTATAACTGACTATAGCAAGTAGAAAACGATTAGTTTTTCTCTAAACTCTCTCTTTGTCTCTCTCTCTCTCTCTCTCTATATATATATATATATAGACACACACACACATATATGTATAAACACCCATTTAAGTCTAAGTAATGTGATCCAAATATTTTAAACTAATTTATTAAATGTCAAAACCCATTTTCTCTAAAAATTTTAGATCTTTTATTGTAAGAAAAATCTCAAGTATGTTCAGACCTCTTTTGTAAGTCAGATGACTTTACTTTCGTGAAACAAAGAAATTGTAAGTGGTATTTTTGCTGCTTCTAAAGTAAGGAGTGCAGTGAAACCTCAATGTGGTTATCCTTGAGAGAGTGGACATAGGTTAGATTGTCAAACCACTATGAACACGTTTGAAATCTTTATTCCCTACTATCATTTATTTAAATTGCTCTTTATTTGTGTGTTTTTCAGTTTATTTAAAAATTGCTTTAAATTTTGTAACCAAACACATGATTTTTTTTATTAAACCTAATTCACTCGTCTTTTAGTTTGCCTTTGGACCAATATTTGTAACTTGACTTGATTTATTCAAATTCAAGTTGAGTTCAAGTTATTTGAATACCTTAATGAGTCGAGTTCGAGTTTTGTAATACTACTCATGAGGTTAATCAACTTTCTAATTTTATTATTTTATATTATTTAAGCCATATATGTACTTTATACGCATATTTTTAATATATACATACATTATACATATATTATACATGCATTTAATATTAGTTTATAATTATATCAAGTTTGATCGAGTCAAATCTAGTATTAAAAACTTGCAATTAAGTTGAATTCAAGTTTAAAAAATTTGAGATCGATTAATTTTAAGTCGAATTTCGAATTTACATTTTTGAGTAGAGATGAGTATTTCATTGTGTTACTTGAGATATTATTATTTTCGCTGTCATTAATCATCTAGTATTCTTATGAAAATTAAAATTAAAATATTGAATATAGTCCTACAATCTCTGAATTTCTAATTTTAAGATTTTTTTAAACACATAGTTCACATTTTTGTTATCATAATATATTTACATCACAAGTTAGATTAATTTTTACATTAATTATAGATAACCTTCTTAAACTTACTCATGGAAGAAAATCTCTCACTACATGTTTATGAATAAAAAATCTCAAAAAAAATGTCGTCCTTGAATTTTTTTGAAATTTCAAATTTAATAAAATTTTAAAATATGCTTCACAATTTTCAGGCATCCGGTTGAAGGATTATGTCCATGAACCGCCGGTCTTTCCGGTTCGGACCAAAGAAAAGGCGGTCCAATTTTCAGGCACAGAAGTGCCGCCAGATCCACATTTCAAATCAATTCAAAATTTCACCTTCTGTTCCCCGTCTTCCCACCACACCTTCCCCGTCGCACCCACAGACGCTGCAACCAAAACCCTAACTTCCGTCAACTTTCCAATTTCCCCAAATCGTTCTACGGGAAACATTTTGGAAAAGCAAAGCCCCAGATCTTGTCTTCTGTTGCTCGTTTCTCCATAGAATCAGCGATTCTGAAATCTTCAAATGCAATCTGCGGCGCTACTTCAGGAAGAACTCCATCGAAAGTTTCTTCTCTGACTTGTTACCCTTTTCCTCGTTTCCACCATGACCTCTCGAAACCAGAACAGACCCCCTCGGAGCCCCTTTAGTGTAATAGCCCTTTCACTCTCTCTCTCTCTGCTTTGTTTATTTTTCGATTTTTTAAATCTCGTTTTACATTTCATTCGTTTTGTTCTGGATTGTAGAAGAAAGATGGTACTGATGATGCTCCGTTTGATAAGCGGAGAAGGATCGGAGGAGGGAGGGTTGCGGCGGCCGGTGGCGGCGGCCGAAGTCGTCCAGCCTTTGGCGTGGTTACTAATAGGCAGGATGCGCCGTCCGTTGGCGATCCTGGCAGTAGTGAGGGCTTGGAATGCGGCACCGTTGAGTTTACAAAGGAAGAAGTGGAGGCGTTATTGAATGAGAAAATTAAATCGAAGAGGTTTGATCTCAAGGTGATTTCATGACCATTTTCCATAAAATATTTTAGCATTGTTTGGGCAACGTTGAATTTCGAGCAAAACAGAAGTAAATAACTATTGAATTTTTCGTGTTTTACATTGTCTTGGTTTTCATGCAACGAACTTGCCCTGCATATGACCTAAGCCAAGTAGGTTAGCACCGGTTAGGTGATGATTTTTGGTTTATCACGAAATAAATAGCAAAGAATGAAAGAAGTATCATTGCATCAAGGTTTAGATTCTAAATCATTTATTAATTATTTTGCACCTTTTTTTCCCAGCTAAGTGAAAGAGCTGCAATTTAGTATGTTTATATTTTTACGTGCTTGCTAATTGTTACTCTTGATTGGGCTCTTGGTTTGGATCCCAATTGTTTATTTATTTTCAGGGGAAAGTGGAGCAAATGAATGAGCATATAAGGAAGCTTAAAATGTGCATCAAATGGTTTCAAGAACGGGATGAAAGCCACCTCCTTGAGCAGGATAAGCTTCAAAATGAATTGGAATCTACCAAGAAAAAATGCACAGATACAGGTGATTTTTTAGGCCACTGCTTAATCATGTTTCGTAGAACAGAAAAAGCTTGCAAAGTAATTGATTGGTCTGTTTCTCTAGTATTAGTGGTCTCTTCTGTTTTCTGGAATTGTCAAAGCTCATGTAATAATTATTGATTTGTATATTTTTAGAGGTGGAAATGAAAACCAAGGTAGATGAGTCTAACACAATTATTGTGGAATTGAAGAAAAATAATACCTCTTTAGAAGAGAAATTTGTGAAGGAAGAATCAGATAAGTTGGTTAGTTTCCCAGCTGCAGTTCGTTTACTAACTATGCATATATGTTCCATGTGTTTCCTGTTTAATTTCTTTGGGTGGTTTTTACGGTTAGGATGCAATTGAGTGCCATAGACGTGAAAGGGAAGCTCGTGTTGCTGTTGAAAAGTTGAAAGCCTCTCTATCAGAAGAGCTTGTAAAAGCTCAAGAAGAAAAATTGGCTGCTAATCAAAAAGTAAGGAAAAATTAGTAATTGCGATGATGCAAGTTGTCTCTCAAACTTATCATTATAGTTAATGTATCCCTCTGAATCTGCTGAGTTTTGCAGGTAATCTCACTTAATGACATGTACAAGCGGTTGCAAGAATACAATACAAGCTTACAGCAATATAATAGCAAACTTCAAACAGAGCTTGCAACGGCTAATGAATCACTCAAACGAGTAGAAAAGGAGAAACTAGCCATTGTGGAGAACCTCAGCACATTAAGGGGTCACTATAATTCATTGCAGGATCAATTAACTTCATCAAGGGTGAGGGTTTTTATTCTCTTTTCCTGATGTGTCGTTATGCTGCATTTTTATTTGCTTTCAGATGGTTTTATTTTGTTTTATTTATTTTATTTCTTTTCTCATATTATAATATGGAATTGAGGAAAATTTTGAACTAGATTTTAAATTATCAAAAAATAAGATGTAAAATTTTCTTGTTTATGTTGAATGGCAATTTTTAGGTTCTGTGGCTTGTTCTGTTGAAATGTTGCAGATTTTTATTCCAAAACGAATGTTATGGTCTTTTTGATATTTATTTTCTACTTTAAATTGATTGGTGAATGGTTGGCTCACGACCTTTATTAGTGTGGCAAACATTTCATTTATTCATCTCTTTGTCAAAATAAAATTTAGAGTTTGAATTTGTTGACATTTAAACACTTAAGGAAAAATCTAACAATTGTAAAGGTTAGAAAAGGGCCTAAAATATTCATAAAATTAAATTTGATGCTAGAAAAATGAAGGACTAAAATTAAAAAGGAAGGAGCCATTGCATTCTAGTTGTTTTTAGAGAAGCTTGGCTATTATGCCTCTTACCACCTTACTTCTTTATTTAAATAAAGGCAACCTAGTGCACAAAGCTCCCACCTATATGGGACTCCAAAAGGGGCGATCCATGATGGGTCTATAGTAGCCTTGCCTTGCATTTTGGTAGAGTTTCTTTCCATACCTTGAACCAGTGACCTCCATATCACATGATGACATTATTGTAGCGCCGAGGCTCCCCTTAACATTACCTCTTTATTTCTTGGTAATAATTTTGCGTGGCATCAATTTTCTTTCTTTTGTTAAAAGTGGGAAAATAGATGTCTAAAATATCAACAATGAGATATTGGGGGAGGGTAATTTCCCATCACCATAACACTAATTGTCTTTCTCAAAGTGAACTATGGGCATCACCAATATATTAAATTTCTATGTACCATATAATGGATTACTTAAATAGAAAATTTTTATACATTACTTTCTAAGTGGGTAGGGGAGAAGGCTAGAGAAATTGAAAAATTAGGATTTGAACTTTGGTAGAAAAAAAAAACATAATAATGGTATAAGGATCATCATAGACAAAAACATGGAAATATAGTGTTGTGGTATGTGAAGATTAGGGGATAGAATCATAAAAATTGAGATGGTCATAGGTCAAGAGATAATTAATGTCATTAATGCTTATGCTCCTAAAATAGGCTTAGCAGAAAACCTTAAAAGATAATACTAGGAAGGTATAGATCGTATTATACAAGGGGTATTATGGATTAAGAAAATATTCATAGGAACTAATTTGAATGGACACATTTGAAAGGACAATAAAAGTTATGATATGATGATATGATACATGGAGGACATGTGTACGAAGATAAAAAATGATTGGGTGATATGATAAGAAAATTTAATAATTGGGTGGGAATCATTAAAGATCTAAAAGATAATGTTGTAGAGTGTGAAAAGAGTAGGATATCGAATTATAAAAATCAAGATGGTCTTAGGTCAAGAGATAATAAATGTCATTAGAGCTTATGCTCCTTAATTTGGCTTAGTAGAAATTTAAAAGACATGCTGGGAAGATATATATAGTACTTATGCAAGGGCTATTGGGGATTGAGAAAATACTTTTAGGATTTGATTTGAAGGAACACATTGAAAAGGTCAATAAAGGTTATGACATATATGGAGGACATTGGTATGGAGATACAAATGAGTCTGTGATATGATTTTAGACTTCACCATCGCATTTTGCATATGATCTTATTACAATGGATGAATATGTGAGAAAAAGAAGCAATAGAGTTCTAGTGTTAGATATATATTCTAAAAAAATGGAAGAGAAAGGGTAACACAAATCAAAGCAAGGGAACTAGGTGGTGGAACCTAAAGGGAGTAAATATAATCAAATTTAAAGATAAAATAATCAAAGAGGGTGATTGGGCATTAATGGATAGTATAGATGCAAACACTCTTTGGAGTATGTTATTTATGGCTCTTATACTTATGTTTTGATAAGCAAAGAAGGAAGGAAGAAAAACATGAAGGGGACAGCACAGTAGGACTCGTCGACGAGGAGCCTATGCTCGTCGACGAGGGAACAGCAGAGGTTCGTCGATGAAGGTTTCGAAGCTCGTCGACAAACAATTACCAAGAGCAGAAAATTTTCAAACTTCTAGCATCGTCGACGAGAGCCCTGTATTTGTTGATGAGGGTTCGTCTTGGTCTCGTCGACGAGACCCTATATTCGTCGACGAGAGGCGCTTGGGCTGCGGCAGTTTTGAATTTTGAATTTTTGAACGTTGAGTGGTTGGGCAAACGGGGGGAAACTTCCAAGGAACTTCTATATATGTCATTTGGGCATATTTTGAGAGGATAGATGATCATTATTGAAGTGTATTGTGTGTACATTTCGATTTCCTTAGTGAAATTTGTGTGTCATTGCTTCCGTGGATTTAGGCTTTGCCGAACCACGTAAATGTTAATGTTGATCTTGTTCTGGTTGTGTGTGTTATTTACATTCACTTGTTGTTGTTTATTCTGCTGTGCATCTTTGTTATACGATCCATTTCACAACAGAGTAGGATAACTAGCTCTATTAAAAAATAGCAAAAGAAACTTTAGGTGAAAATAGAGGAAGATTGCTAGTAAACAAAATTGGTGGTGGGATCAACATGTCCAAAAAGCCGTAAAGATAAATTTTTTTTTGCATTAAACATAACAAAAATGTAACAAAGTGGAGAACTTTGAAAAGCATAAAGAGGCAGGAAAAGATGCAAGAAAAGACTATTAGTGAAGCTATATATAGAGCATATAAATTAGATACAAAAGAAGGGGACACACACACTTAAACTTGTTGGCGCTAGAGAAAGAAAGAGCAAGAACTTAGTTAATGTAGAATGTATAAAAAATAAGGATGGTATTATCTTGGTTAAGGAAGAAGACATAAAAGAAAGATGACTAAGTTACTTTAATATGCTATTTAAATCAAGTAGAAGGATGAGACTAAGAATTGACAAATGAGGAAAAGATTAAAATTTGAGTTTTATTCATAAAATTAGAGTTAATTAAGTTGATTGTAAAAAAGATGAAAAATGGTAAGGCTTTAGGACTAGATGACATTCCAATTGAAGTTTGGCAATGTCTACATGATAAAGGATTTATATGGTTAACTAATTTATAAATAGAATTATATAAACTAAGAAAATGTTAGGAAAAACGCTTTAATACCTATATAGAAAAATGATGGAGACGTTCAAAGTGTTGGGTGGTTCAGGGCCTTCTCAATCCTAAAAGCTAGCTCATGGGGTGATGCTTTCCCTCACACTTAATAATTGACCACTAGCCCCTTCCACAACCGATGTGGAATAACTCCAACAATCTCCCGTTCACACATCAGGCTCTAAATTGGTGGCACCACATACCTGGCATCTCGAGGAGATTGTTGAACCATGACTCTGATACCAGTGTTGGGTGGTCTTGGGCCTTCTCAACCCCAAAAGATAGCTCATGGGGTGAGGCTTTCCCTCACACTTAATAACTGACCACCAAGCTCCTTCCACAACCGATGTGGGATAACCCCAACACAAAGTTGTATTAACTATTATGGAGTTAAACTTATGGGTGATACAATGAAATTGTGGGAAAGGTTAATTGAACAAAGACTAAGGTTAGAAATGAGGGTCTCAAAAAATTAACTTGATTTTATGCCTAGAGATTGACTATAAAGGTTATATATCTCTTTATTGCCTAAAAAAATTTTGTGAATTTCCACCAAGAGATTTTGCTCTTCGGGATCGAACATCAATTGCAACAATTTGATAGACGGCTTATTGGGATAGATGAGCAATACCCCCCTAGAAGTGTATAGGAAGTTTTCTCCTCATGAATAGAAAAATATAAAGTAAAAAAAGGGACTTGTGCATGGCCTTTATTGACATAGATTTAGAGAATGCATGTGATGGGGTACCAAAGGAAGTTCTAGTGGGTCTTTGAAAAAAAAAGGGAGTTATGGTAGGGATAATGATGTCCTTAAGGATGTATAATGTAGAGTAATGACTAGCATTAGGAATGCATGTAGAGATTTTGGGGAATGTCCAATCACCATAGGTGTATATCAAGGATCTGCTTTAAGCCCTTGTCTCATTGCACTAGTGACGGATGAACTTACTAGAAGCATAAAAAATGAGTTTCCATGGCCTATGTTGTTTGCTTCTTGATTGATCAAACTAAGGATGGAGCGGAATTTGAGTTAGAATTATTGATTGAAGTTTAGAATCTAGAGGTTTTAGGATAAGTAGAAATATGACAGAATATATGAAATGCAATTTCAATTATGATAGGAGGAATATCAGGGGAAATATTAACCTTGATGGTCAAAAAATTAATAGCATTATTAGATTTTGATACCTTGGATTTATTATGCAAGCTGAAGGAGAAATCAAAGAAGACTATTCTTAGAGCTATAGTAGGGTAGGAAAAGTGCTTAGGGCGTGTTGTATGATTGTAGCATACCCTTAAAATTGAAAGGAAAATTTTATAGGATGGCTTTAAGACCAGCAATGTTATATAGATCATAATTTTAGGCAACTAAGAAACAACATATCCAACAAGTAAAAGTTTCTGAAATAAGAATGAGGTGGATGAATGTAATGACGTTAAAAGATAAGTTAGTATGAACATATTCATGGTTAGACATAGCACTGTAGAAGATAAGGGAGGGTGTCTTAGATAGTTCTGGGCCTTTGGGCATGTGCGATTTATGCCAAATAGTGAACTAGAAGCAGTGAACTAGTTATTGTTAGTGGCAGTGGAAGGGGTAGGAGTATACCTAAAATAACTTGGAATGACATAGTAAATAAGGATGCCTTTAAATCGTTGGAGAAAACTGCCCCAATCATGTAAAGTGGCAAAAACGATTTATGTAGCTGTCCCTATTGAGTGGGACTTAAGGCTTTGTTTGTAGTTGTTGTAGTTACTTTTTATGAAGCAGTTTTACTTGTTTATATGTGTGTGTATGTAAGTATATATATGTTTTAATGGTTTTCAGTAACTGATTGCAGTTTCTTCAAGTTACTTCCTCAATCAATTTATTGCGCTTTGACATATTTTGTAAATAGTGAAAAAATCAGTATTTTCAGTTCAAGTTTACTTAGTGAACTGGCTGCAATGGGATCCTACAAGGCATTATGTTGCTGGTATAACAATTTTATTGTGCACCTCCCAAAAAAGCCATTTCTTTGAATACTTAAAACTTACGGTGTTGAATCCCGTTAATTCACGTGCAAAATGGAGTTATTTTAAATAAGCATAGTAAGAGGGCTAGAGTTGAAGGATTTTTTTTTTTGGCATGTTTGAGTTTGATGTTCATTGAAATAGTATCATAAACAAAAACGGATGTAAATTCTAGTCACCTATCAATAGATGGGTGGAATCACAAAAAGGGAGCTACTTAGAACCATGTATCATGGTTGTGCTTTTAGTTTAATGCTATATTTCTATTTAAGGAACATATTAGGCATGGGGCTTGTGTAGGACTATGGTTTTGGAATCTTTTATATGAGGCTGCATACTTCTTCTTTATTAGTATTTAGCACTAAGTTTTAAACTTTAAACAATTGTTTTTGCAATTGTGTCTTTGTCCAAGTTTGCTGTGGGTATTAACCATGCATTTGGACCATCGGATGCCATAATTTGTCAGACTGCTTGTTATGCTCCTGGTTGTGTTTATATTTTAAAGTATCTTCATATCACAGGCTTCTCAGGATGAGGCTATAAAGCAAAAAGAAGCATTAGTAAATGAAGTTGCGTGTCTTAGAGGAGAATTGCAGCAAGTAAGAGATGATCGTGATCGCCAAGTGGAACAGTTGCAGGCCTTAACTGCTGAAGTTGTAAAGTATAAAGAAAATACTGGGAAATCTTTTGCTGAGTTGGATAACTTGACAATAAAATCAAATGCCTTGGAGGTTTGTGGAAAAATTTTTAAATTATATTTTTTCCTTTGTATTGCCAAATAAATTTTTTTTTTTCTAATTTTTTTTTTGGGAGGTGCAGGAGACATGTTCTTGTCAAAGAGAGCAACTACGTGTATTGCAACATCAACTAGATGCTGCAAATGAGAAATTAAAGGCGAGTCTGATCAATTTAGGAAGAACTGCTTATGTTTCATTACATTTTGCGTACGATGAAATTTATATGTATGCCGTTGTATTGTGTTACTACATAGTGATATTGGTGATCCATGATGCTGTCTATTTGTTTTTTAGATGGTTGATTTATCCACTTCGGAAGCAAAGGTAGAATTTGAAGCACAAAAGAGAGTTGTGCGTGAATTACAAGAACGCTTAGCAGATGCTGAGTTTCAAAATAGAGAAGGAGAAAAGTTGCGAAAGAAGTTGCACAACACCATTTTGGTAAGGGTTTTCTGCTCCTACCTTTCTGGTGGTGCAGACAGCTTTCATGGGTACTAATTTGTGTTTCACTGCAGGAATTAAAAGGGAATATTCGTGTATTCTGCAGAGTGCGACCTCTATTACCTGATGATTGTGGCGGAACAGAAGCCACTGTTTTTTCGTATCCTACATCAACTGAAGCTCTTGGCAGGGGGATTGACTTAATACAAAGTGGTATTATATTTTGTTATTTTTGAATACAATTTCTACTTATTTAACTTAGCTATTGTGTTCTACTGTCCAATTCTTGTTATGGGATATGATTACAAGAAATCATTTTATATTTAATAGAATATCTCTTAAAACATTGACAAGCCTGGCACTAAACTCCAGCATCTGGCACATGAACTACTCGAGTCCAACCAGCATAGGATTTAATAGGAGAATTTTGTCCCAAAGTTCTGTTATCAGCCACAAAATCATTTTTCACTTTTGAGATATATTGGTTTATCTTTAATTATATTGTGGATCTATATATTTTCTTATTCTACTTCCATTGTCAACCATGAACACTATATGAATTTTATTTATTTATTTTTGGTGTTTTTATTTGTGTTATTAATTTTTAAAGTAGAGCAAAAAACTCATGTCAAATTTAATTTTAAACAGGTCAGAAATATCCTTTCACATTTGACAAAGTATTTTCTCACGAAGCCTCACAACAAGATGTATTTGTGGAAATATCACAGCTGGTGCAGAGTGCCCTTGATGGTTATAAGGTGATTTAAAGCCTACCTCTTGTTATTTTATTTGCAACTTCAAATTTAGTGCCTCATATTATGGGCTTTGGGGGGGGGGGGGGTGGGGACAAGGTTATTTCAAATTGAGTGGAAATGAAACTAATGGATTCCTGGGAATAAGGTCAATCTAAGTTTGAGTTATTGAACAAACCTAATCTAGGCTTTTAGCTAGGTTAGTCATGCTTGGTATCTCAATTAATCTTGTTGTCTAAAGCCTAATTTTTTTGTAGATGCAAAGATATAGGCAAATAATATGCTACTTTATGAAAAATCAAGCAAAGTAGATTTGTATTGATTGAGAAGAAATTATATTAAATTGTTCTATCTTATTTCCTTGGGGAATTTTCATTCATTGTTTTTGATTATTTCAAAGGGATATGGTCAGTATACACTTCAATTAATTGCATCTGTTGTCGGCAGGTTTGCATATTTGCTTATGGTCAAACTGGTTCAGGTAAAACCTATACCATGATGGGTAGGCCAGAAGCCCCAGAGGAGAAAGGGTTGATACCACGCTCACTAGAGCAGATATTTCAAACTAGTCAATCTCTTGTCGCCCAAGGTTGGAAATACAAAATGCAGGTAAAGTGCTTTTATTATGATTTTTCAGTTATTTTCTATTATTTGTTTTGAATACTTTAATAGGTTATTTAACAATGTTTCGTGCTCCTCAATTTTTAGGCCTCAATGTTGGAAATATATAATGAAACTATTCGTGATTTGTTATCAACAAATCGACCAACTAGTGTTGACATGGCCCGTTCAGAAAATGGAGTTTCTGGAAAGCAATATGTTATCAAACATGATGCAAATGGAAACACACAAGTGTCTGATCTTATCATCGTTGATGTCTGCAGTATAAATGAAATTTCTTCCCTTCTTAAGCAGGCTGCACAAAGCAGGTGAATGCCTTAGAAGAAGACCCATTAATAGTTCTTAAAATTTCATAATTCTATCACTTCTAGCATAATGATAGTGACTACGATGGAAAAGATATTGATTATATGTTGTTTCATTTTCTTGATTCCAAATCTGCTTGCTATTATGACTTTGTTTGAAAATTCACATTTGTTAAAAGAAAAATATAGTTCTGTTTAACTCACTTGAACATAATGTGGTAGATAGGTTGAATGGGAAAAGTTGCATAATTTTTTGTCATTGAAAAATGCAAGAAAAAAGTTCATCTGTTTGTGTAATATGCATGCTAATGGCATTGTTTTTATGGTGAAGTTCGAATGTGTAATATCCTCGAGTATGTTTTAGAAATTCATGTTCCTTGATGAATAAGTTTGGTATTAAAGAGATTTGTCACATTTTTGTTTACTTAGGTCTGTTGGAAAGACACAAATGAATGACCAATCATCAAGAAGTCATTTTGTCTTTACATTGCGAATTTCTGGGGTAAATGAGGTAAAAGGACTTGTGTTTTGCACCATAATATTTTTGTGTATTTGCCCTACCTCCCTTTTTTGCCTCCTTTCGTTTATTTGCTGATGCGTTTTTTTGGGGTATTTGCCAGAGCACTGAACAGCAAGTACAGGGTGTCTTAAATCTCATTGATCTTGCTGGTAGTGAGCGACTTTCAAGAAGTGGGGCAACGGGTGATCGGTTGAAGGAAACTCAGGTTTTCTTTCTGGAAATCTTTTTCTTTCCAGTCTTGATTTGTTTTAGGTTTTCAAATTAGCAAAATCAATTTGCTGATTATTATTATTTTTAATTAAATCAGGCCATTAATAAAAGTTTATCTTCCTTGAGCGATGTTATTTTTGCTTTGGCAAAGAAAGAGGACCATGTTCCATTTAGGAACTCAAAACTTACTTATCTCCTCCAGGTAAAATCTTCATTGAACAGCTTGACATTTCTTTTTTATGTTTTTTGTTTCCACCTTTTTGTTGATGATTCTAGAGCTGTAAAAATTTAAAAATGCATGGATTTTCCAAAATGGAGTTTGGCTGGTCATATTTATAGAGGGGTAAAAAGGGAATAGTTTAATTGATTTTAATTATAGGTAATCCAGGCAATGGAAGAGCTAAAATTTTAGCTATGGGGTCAAAAAATGTTGAATGATTTAAACTTTCCATGTGCTTCTATTTTTTTTTTAAATAACAAAGAAAGCTCAGAAATTTGTGATGAAGAAAGTTATGCACATGCCACTTTTTATGAAATTATAACATATTTGAATTTATGTCTCCCTAAAAAAATGCATTAGTTTTCAATAGGGTTATATACTTTGAATATATGTCTCACTACTTGTTATTATGGAAGTAAAGTAGGACAGATGATAAGCGAGACCTTGAGAATATCCTTGCTGGAGAATAATTAAGAAGAGTTGGGTCAAGGAAATGTTAAGTTGGTAGTTTATTATGTGTTTAGTTAGTAGAGCATTATGTGTATTTGGGAGCTTGTTTTGGCAGTGCTACAGTGTGAATTTCTGGGAATTCTGACTTTGAATGGCTGCATGGTGATCATGGTGTGCTTGATGCCAAATGATGCCAGGGCCAGCATTGAGGTTCTGCAGCAATGGGAGAGGTTAGAAGAAATAGAGGGGAGGAGGGGAGAGGAGATACCTGGGGGGAATTCACGTTCAATCAATAATTTGAATTCAAATTCATCAGCAACTGCTTACAACATTGCTTTCACACACTATTTATAAGAAAGCCTCCAAACACATGAAATTACGCATATACCCCTAAACGTGTTTTACATTACAAACATGTGCCTAGAATACACAAATACTACAAACAAGCCATCAAATACACCTAATACTCTACTAACTAAACTAAAAACATAATAAACTACTAAACAATTTCTTGATGCAACTCTTCTTAATTACTCTCCAGCAAGGATATTCCCAAGGTCTTGCTTCTTGTCCTACATCAGGAAGTTAATAAGTAGAAAGTTATTAGCTTTGATCCCTACAATGACCCATATACTGAATTTGGTAATGCAATATAAGCAAAATTAAATAGTATAAATACTTGTTTAGAGGAGATACCTGGGGGGAATTCACGTTCAATCAATAAATTGAATTCAAATTCATCAGCAATTGCTTGCAACATTGCTTTCACACACTATTTATAAGAAAGCCTCCAAACACATGAAATTATGCATATACCCCTAAACGTGTTTTACATTACGAACATATGCCTAGAATACACAAATACTACAAACAAGCCATCAAATACACCTAATACTCTACTAACTAAACTAAAAACATAATAAACTACTAAACAATTTCTTGATGCAACTCTTCTTAATTACTCTCCAGCAAGGATATTCCCAAGGTCTTGCTTCTTGTCCTACATCAGGAAGTTAATAAGTAGAAAGTTATTAGCTTTGATCCCTACAATGACCCATATACTGAATTTGGTAATGCAATATAAGCAAAGTTAAATAGTATAAATACTTGTTTAAATTTCAAAATAAAAATAATTAATTAAATTATTAATATACCTATGATTATTAGTAAGTACTGTAATAATAAGATAACTTGTAAATTGAGGGCATTTTTGGAAAAATGATGGAAGAAAAAGGATGATTGAAAACAGCCTGCTTCCCCTAATTAGTAGTTGAGAGTGCATTTTCTTCTCTCCCCATACATATTCTTCTTGTGTAAGATGTCTGAATTTAGAAAATCAAGTAAGGCCAACATTTGATACACAATCTTCTTTTTGTAATTCTTATTTTTAGAGTCTAATGGTTCTTCACTATGAAAATTCAGTGTTTTGCTGAAAATAAAGCGAAAAAGAGAAGATAGAATCCTTTGTGGAAAAAAAAGAAGAAGATAGAATCCTTTTTGGCTTGGCATGAGGGCTCAAATGCTAAAGGGAATGGAGTTGAATTATTTTTTGCTGAAAAATTGCATGAGTAAAGATTGGTGCCTCACAGCCTCATTCGAACTATGCTACATATATGGGTTTAGTTAGTAGTTTAAAAGCTGGTTCTTATTGTGTTTTGTTTGTTTGGGTGGGCATGCTTGAGGGTGTGTTTCCAAACAAATTTGTTTACAGATGAAGTTGGTGTTGGGATTTAGTTAAACAAAATTAAGGAATGTGATCTTGGAGCTATTGCGATAATGAGAACCCTTGGGATTCTTTTCTTACCTATGCCTAATGCAATTCATTTTCAGCCTGTAAAGAAATATCCACCGCCATTCCCCTAAATAGTTCTTGCCTGCTTAATTTATTTTTGTTTGTCGACATTGAGTCATCTGATTTTGAACCCCCTCTAATTCAATGCATAAACAGCCTTGTTTAGGTGGGGACTCGAAGACGTTAATGTTTGTCAACATCTCCCCAGAACCTTCCTCGGTTGGCGAGTCACTTTGCTCTCTTCGTTTTGCTGCTAGAGTTAATGCCTGCGAGATTGGGATTCCTCGGCGACAGACAGCCGCGCGGCCTTCAGATTCTCGGTTGAGTTATGGTTGATGTTGTAATTTGTTCTACACCACATTTATAACTTGTACTACATTAATTTTTATTTGCAAGGGGTTACATGATTGATTGTAATGTGTATTAAGAATCAGTCCATTTGGTTTGTATCACTGGTGGAGACGTGGCATGTATTACTAACTTGTATTCTGTACTAAGAAAAGGGCCATTTCTTAGCTTGTTATAACAACATAAATCAACATTTTCACTAATCAACATGACAGATTTTTCTTTCAGATACCCTGGATATCATGGATGATAATTGGCATGGAGTTGGCTATATGTGCGAATGCCTAACATTTTATCTTGGCAGTGGCTGCCATTAGTTATTCTACAGGTCAAACATTAAAGATGTGTGGAAATAACTGCAATTTAGAAGCTCTTGCCTTGTGATATTTTAGGGTTTAACATGTGTTGTGTTGAAGATTTTTCAATTGTGTAGAATTTATTTGCTTCAGATAGTTCTAAAGAACTTCTATCTGGAAAAAGAGAAGATTGTTTTAAAGAACGGATATGATGCCTTTTTTCAGGGAAGGTGATAGCTGGTTGGACGTGATGAAAATGTGAGTTAGGCCAATCTTTGCATCCACGTGGTTTTCTTTTTTACTACAGGAGGCCATGGAATTAGTGAAAAAGTTATCATTAAAACATAGCCCGATGTTCTCTTTACTAAAGAGTCAGTGTGATGTCTGTCCTGTTTTGGATGATAAGAATGACAATGTTGATTGCCCAAACTAGAGTAAAAATCATAAAAAAAATGTATGTTGCAATCTTTGCGAGGCCTTTTGATAAGGTTGTGTCACAGAAAATTTGGCAGCTAACGAATGTAGCGGCTGAGGGTCGTACACCTACTCCTTATTTTACTAATAATTTCTTATTAGAAAATGATTCCAACTTTGGCTCTTTTACTACTGCTGGTGAAGTCTAGGGGTATTAGTTGTACAAGATAGCCATTCATGTTGAAAGAGTCTAAACTTCTTGTGTGGAATACCATGAAACATTCAACTTCAAGGAACTCATTTGTTCAGCGTGCAATATCCTAAATACCTTCTCAATTTGCGTCAAGAATTTTGTAAGAAGAAAAAAAAAAGAAAATGATTTTTATTGTACCTTTTCATTGTCTCAAATGCTCTTAAGATAAAAATTTAATCGAATAAAGTTTAAAATAATTTTTTTAAAAGATTAATGACATGTAAAATGGAAGTACTATGTATTGTTTTAGTACAAGTTTCTATATCCAAACATGAAAAGAAAAAAAAAAAATAAAATTCTTCGGTAAATTCTTTCCTTTTTTTCTTCTCCTTTTTTTTTTTTTTATTCTCTTAAATAATTGTATTTTATTTTATTTTTTTCTGAAAGAGCTGTCCCACCATATTAAACGCCCACTTGCTTAAAAGATAGGATTTGACATGAAAATGACAGGCCCACTGTTTCCAATGTAGCTGTTTCACTTTCCGCATACTGCAGATTGCATTCAGACATGATATATAATTAAAAAAAAAAGAAACAGCTTTTGTCCAATACTGAGGTGGTATACATTAAATTACTAGCATACTTTGTTGTCTGATGCAGAGCCCTAAGATAAGAGAAGGAGAAAGTGAAGGAGGAGACGAAAAATAGATGGAGGGCCGTGAGCAGGAGCACAAGTCTAGAGTCGTCAAGGTGGATTCCAAGGAGTCTTGGGATTTCTACATGGAGCAAGCCACCAATCAAGGATGCCCAGTATGCTTTCTTTTCTCTAACTTCACCAGATTCCTCATGCAAGTTTTTCCCTTCTCCTTTGCTTTGGCCTCAACTTAAGTTCGAGTGACACAGAGAGCCTGAAAAAAATCCTCTTCCAATTAGGCATGTGATGGACCTATGGTTGCCCCTTTTGCCCTCTTTCTCTCTCTCTCTCCACACACACACACACATACGCACGCACCCACCGGGTTCTTTGTTTTTGATTGATATTGTTGGTTTTGAAATTTCCACTGTTATTGGGAGAAGATTATCAATTGACAAGAACCAGTAATCTGTATGATATTGGTGATAATTTCTAATATATGAGCTTGATAGTCGTTCATTCCATGAATTGGTTTTCTGGGGGTGCAAATTGTAGGTTGTGGTGCACTTCACTGCTGCGTGGTGCATGCCCTCTGTGGCCATGAATCCTTTCTTTGAGGAACTGGCTTCCACTTTCCAAGATTTGTTGTTTGTCACGGTTGATGTGGATGAGGTTAAGGTATTTCCTCTAATTTTTCTAATAAGATATGCAGCTCTTTGGAGGCAAATTAATATTTTATAAACCAAAAACCCGCATGACAAAAGACCCTGAAATTTTATGTAACTGGAATACATCAGAACCATTATAACTCAACCTTTCTTTTGTTTCTGTGTGTGTATAGTATGATACCCCAAAAAAAAAAAAAAAAAAAAAAAAAAAAAAAAAATGCTTTTTTTCCAAGCAGGAAGGAGAAGACTGAAGAGTCTGAAGATTGGCATTCAAGATTTTCTTAATTGAACAATTTGTTTGCGTTTGGTTTGGTTTGGTTAGGAGGTGGCGGCTAGTCTGGAGGTGAAGGCCATGCCCACTTTTGTGCTGATGAAGGAGGGTAAGCCTGTTGAGAAGCTGGTGGGGGCTAACCCGGATGAGATAAGGAAAAGGATAGATGGTTTTGTGCAGTCAATTCGTGTATATGTAGCCTAGCCTAATCTTTAAGAGTTTGTGCTTTATGATCTTTGTGAATTGTGGTAATCCAGGATCCTCCACTGGCTATGCATAATGATGAGCTGGTGATTGTGGCCTTTGTGTGAATTGTATCTCGTACCGTGTAAATTATTGCTGTTTGATATGATTTCTATTTCTGCTTTTATTTTGTTTCTTGGGTTGATACTTGCACAGTGGGCAAGACTTTCAAATGTGCCTTGGTTTTGGATTTGAGTACTGTGCCTGAAATGTGATTAGCATGAATATCATTTGGTTGAAAGCAGGAAGTAATAGAGAAATATATGAGGACATTGGATGCTTTAGTGTTGTTCTTAGTAGAGCTGAAAATTCAAGCATATGGCTGAAGTTGGATAAATTTCTTGGCGTAGCTTGCAAAAAAAATTAAATTCATTAATTTGGATGGTTAAAAATATGGATGCAAAACATATCGGCCTGCTTCATTTAGATTTAAAAACCATGCAATGCAGAGGACCGGCTTAGTGATGTTACTCCATGGCTACTTGGGAATTTTCTCCTGTTTTGAAGGCTGTAATAATGTGCTTTAAGATCATTACTTTAGGCAAGCTGATATGTTGCATTCTATTTGTTTTCTCTGTTTCATTAGTTCAGACACTGGAGTTTTCGAGCAGAAAATTTAGGGAAAAAAAGTAAAAAAAAGTTTTGATAGTTGTTAAAATTGTCCAAAATTCAGGTGCAGCAACCATAATGCAATCATTTTAGGTGGCCCGAGCCCTGAACATTTTATTGCAAACAGGTCTTTAAAACTCAGACTTGAATTGGATGATTGGTCTGTAGTTACAAGCTGAAATTCCAGTCTGACTGGCAATTTTAGCGAAAGCAGGTTCGTTTGTTTGGAGTCTTGAATGCTATTTATGACAAATATTTGGGAACTCTTGTTCTTGCCTATACAGCTTTGTTGCTGATGTCTTTGGTAAGCCTCCAATATCAGGAATGTGGTAGATCTGATTCTTCTGGTAGTTATTCTGGAAATGATTCATGGCTAGCCCCTCTTCACAGTATGGCTGCAATAGAAATACACAAATCAACCATGTCATGTCCATGCCACATAATTTCAGTTTTTTTGGAACATAATTTGTGTTTAAATTATGTTTCTAAACCACCTTCTGCTCATGCTTCCGAAGTTGAATTTGGAAACAGATAATGGGAATGTTCTTTTGAGGAAATTCTTCTGTTTATGTTTTTTTTTTTTTTTGCGTTATTTTGTCCAAAACAATGAAATGATTTATGGACAAGGTTCAATATTATTTTTTTCACTCACCTGTTCTACTGAAAAATGCTTTAGTTCTACTTGTGGGGAGTTGGATTTAGATGTTGTATTTGGATTTGTATAGAGCTGAAAAACCACAAAAGCAAAAATTGTGAGTTCTGTCCCATTCTATAGAAATTCAAATCCAATGATATCTATCCTCTCGTTAACAACATTAAGGTTCCCAATCCATGAATCCAGTGGAGAACTGGCTTAATGACTAGTTTTGAGCTGCAATCTGCAATTTTAAGTCGATTCTACCAAGAATGGCCCCTCCCTTTTTATTTGTATATTTATTTATTTATTATTATTATTATTATTATTATTATTATTATTATTATTCCTGAAGAAGAAAGTTGCTTCTATTTCATGGAATCCTATGCCACAGGCTTGGATTAAATTTGTCATTACACAGCCAGAAGCCAAAGGGCGGGTCCAAAAGACATCACTCTGGCTTGCTTAAGTACATTATTAGCCACATAGTGAGTCAACTCCTCACATTCTCTGTTGACATACAAAAGATTACAAACATAAAAACTCTGATCCAGATTCCAATTAATTAAAACCAGCAAACCAATGATCAACAACCAAACCAAGAGTGATTCTCTTATTGCTCGTCCTATTGTTAAGATAAGACCAGTGCTACTGAGGCTTCACTTGATTCTTTATTCCAGCCTGCATCCCGCCAAATTGATTTGGTATTGCCTTTCATGGGTTTCCACTGTTGGGATTGGCTTTGGTTGCTGGAATGGGCCTACTGACCCTGGGATAAAAAACGCATCAAAGGATGTTTCAAGTGGTTGTTTTACCTCTTTGATGATGCACATTCCTTATTTTCATTTTCTTTGTTTCTCTATTTCCAAGTGCACCAACTGAAGCAAGAAAAGCTTCAATGCAGCTTAATTTTTTCCCTTGCAAACAAGACCTTTGTGCATGGCATGATTTGAATCCTTTCCAAAGGAATCATTTGAACTTTGTTAGGCGAGCACGAAATTGAACACTTGAGCCCAACTTGAATTATTGGTGTTCATATGACTTGTTTGTTGGACTTTTGTGGAACCTAGTTGTGTTTTTAATTTGGATGACAAACCGACCTCTTTTTAATTAGAGATTTCTATCTTAAGGTTTAGTCCATGGAGCGAAGGCTTGGGCCGAAAATTTTGGAGTCCATTCGGAATGGAACCCTAGGCGCAACATATAAAAAGGATTGCTTTCGGGTGCTTAGGGTTTGAGTGGTTTTACCTGCGAGATAGCGAGAGGGAGAGTATTGTATCGCCGCACTCTCTGTGTTTTCTTCCTGATAATATTGAAATCCCTGCAATTCCGTGGACGTAGGCAAAATTGCCGAACCACGTAAATATTGTCTTGTGCGTGTGATTGATTTTTCTTTGGCATTATTTTTCTCTATTTTGTTTCTCACAGGTTTCGGGAATTTGTGCTTTATTCCCAACAACTGGTATCAGAGCCTAGGGTTAGGTTCGAGTGGGAGCAATGGCAGAGGAAGCAGGAAAGGCGTCTGGAATAGAAAAGTTTGATGGCACAGACTTTGGATTCTGGAGGATGCAGATCGAGGATTATCTCTATGGGAAGAAGTTACATCTACCGCTTCTAGGAGAAAAACCTGCTACTATGAAGGACGAGGAATGGACTCTCTTTGACAGACAGGTACTGGGAGTTATAAGATTAACTCTGTCCAGGTCTATTGCACACAACGTCGTGAAGGAGAAAATTACAACAGATCTGATGAAGGCTTTGTTTGGTATGTATGAAAAACCATCAACAAATAACAAGGTACATCTGATGAAAAAATTATTTAATTTAAAGATGGCAGAAAACGCATCTGTAGCACAACATCTGAATGAGTTCAATACTATCACAAATCAATTATCGTCGGTAGAAATTGTTTTGATGATGAGATTCATGCAATGATTGTTTTGGCTTCGTTGCCAAACAGTTGGGAGGCAATGAGGATGGCAGTAAGCAACTCTATTGGAAAGGAAAAACTGAAGTATAATGATATACGGGATTTAATTTTGGCCGAGGAGATTTGTAGAAGAGATGTAGGCGAAACCTCAGGATCCGGTTCTGCCCTAAACCTTGAGACCAGAGGTAGAGGTAATGACCGAAATTCAGATTCGGGGTAGATCAAAATCCAGAAATTATAATCGAAATAAAAGTAAATCCAGACCTGGCCAAAAGGGACAATGCTGGAACTGCGGGAAAACGGGTCACTTTAGGAGACAATGCAAAAGTCTTAAGAAGAAGAGTGAGGATGATTCTGCTAATGCTGTAATAGAAGAGGTACAGGATGCACTACTTCTTGCAGTAGACAGTCCACTTGATGATTGGGTTTTGGACTCAGGAGCTTCATTTCATACGACTTCACACCATGAAATTATACAGAACTATGTAGCAAGAGATTTTGGTAAGGTGTATTTAGTTGATAGTACAGCCTTGGATGTTGTGGGTATGGGAAACGTCCGGATGTCATTGCCAAATGGGTCTGTTTGGTTACTAGAGAAGGTACGACATATTCCTGACCTGAGAAGGAATTTGATTTCTGTCGGACAGTTTGATGATGAAGGGCATGCGATGCTGTGTGCTGGTGGCACTTGGAAGGTTACAAAGGGAGCCGGAGTATTGGCTCGTGGAAAGAAATCTGGTACTCTATACATGACCTCAAGTCCAAGAGATACAATTGCAGTTGCTGAAGCAAGTACTGATACAAGCTTATGGCACCGCAGACTTGGTCACATGAGTGAGAAGGGGATGAAGATGCTGCTGTCAAAAGGGAAACTACCAGAATTGAAGTCCGTTGATTTTGACTTGTGTGAAAGCTGCATCTTAGGAAAGCAGAAAAGGGTGAATTTCTTGAAAAGTGGCAGAACACCGAAGGCTAAAAAATTGGAGTTAGTGCACACAGATTTATGGGGTCCTTCTCCTGTTGCATCCCTTGGGGGTTCAAGCTACTACGTTATTTTCATTGATGACTCAACCAGAAAGGTATGAGTTTATTTTCTGAGAAATAAATATGATGTATTTGAAACTTTTAAGAAGTGGAAGGCTATGGTTGAGACAGAGATAGGTTTGAAAGTAAAGTGTTTGAGGTCGGACAACGGAGGAGAGTACGTAGATGGAGGGTTCAGAGAGTATTGTGTTGCACATGGAATCAAAATGGAAAAGACCATTCTTGGGACACCACAGCAGAATGGTGTGGTTGAGCGCATGAACAGAACTCTCAACGAGCGTGCTAGGAGTATGAGGCTACATGCTGGACTACCAAAAACTTTCTGGGCTGATGCTGTCAGTACTGTAGCTTATCTGATAAACCGAGGACCTTCAATTCCCATGGAGTTTAGACTTCCTAAAGAGGTTTGGAACGATAAAGAGGTAAATTTTTCTTACTTAAAAGTTTTTGGTTGTGTTTCTTATGTTATGTTGATTCTGATACTCGTAGTAAACTTGATGCAAAGTCCAAAATATGCTATTTCATTGGCTATGGTGATGAGAAATTTGGCTATCGGTTTTGGGATGAACAAAACAGGAAAATCATCTGAAGTAGAAATGTGATATTTAACGAACAGGTTATGTACAAGGACAGGTTAACCGTAGTGTCAGATGTCGCAGCGATAGACCAGAACAATTATGAGTTTATTAAATTAGATGAGTTGACTGAAAATACTGTCCAAGAAAGGGGTGAAGATGATAGGGAGAATGTTCAAATTACACCTGTAGCTGCGGTCCGTAGATCTTTCAGGGCCACTAGACCTTCACAGCATTATTCACCTGCTTTAAATTATCTTCTGCTAACTGATGGTGGTGAGCCAGAGTGTTATGATGAAGCCTTGCAGGACAAAAGTTCAAGCAAGTGGGAGTTAGCCATGAAGGATGAGATGGACTCCTTGTTGGGGAATCAGACATGGGAACTAACTGAATTGCCAGTAGGGAAGAAGGCTCTGCACAACAAGTGGGTATATAGAATAAAGAACGAACATGATGGTAGCAAGCGCTACAAAGCCAGATTAGTTGTCAAAGGGTTTCAGCAAAAGGAAGGCATTGACTTTACAGAAATATTTTCTGTAGTTGTGAAGATGTCAACAATTAGACTGGTACTGGGAATGGTGGTTGCATAAAATCTACATCTTGAGCAGTTAGATGTGAAAACGGCATTCCTTCACGGTGACTTGGAGGAAGACATCTACATGATTCAGCCAGAAGGGTTCATTGTCCAGGGACAAGAGAATTTAGTCTGCAAACTGAGAAAGAGCTTGTATGGTCTAAAACAAGCTCCAAGACAGTGGTATAAGAAGTTTGATAGTTTTATGCATAAAATTGAATTCAAGAGATGTGAAGCTGATCATTGTTGTTATGTTAAGTTCTTTGACTATTCTTATATCATTTTACTGCTATATGTAGATGATATGCTTATTGCAGGGTCTAGCATTGAGGAGATTAATAATCTGAAGAAGTAATTGTCAGAACAGTTTGCAATGATGGATTTGGGAGCTGCAAAACAAATCCTTGGAATGAGAATTATTAGAGACAAGGCTAATGGTACATTGAAGCTTCCACAGTCAGAGTATGTGAAGAAAATTCTCAGCAGATTCAACATGAATGAATCTAAACCAGTGAGCACACCCTTGGGTAGTCATTTCAAACTAAGCAAGGAACAGTCACCGAAGACAGAAGAAGAAAGGGACCATATAAGCAATGTGCCTTATGCTTCAGCTATTGGTAGCTTGATGTATGCTATGGTGTGTACAAGGCCAGACATTGCACATGCAGTGGAAGTTGTGAGCAGATTCATAAGTAGGCCAGGAAAGCAGCATTGGGAGGTAGTAAAGTGGATTATGAGATATCTGAGGGGTTCATCAGATACATGTCTTTGCTTCACTAGTGCAAGTTTGAAACTGCAGGGTTATGTAGACGCTGATTTTGCTGGTGATAATGATAGTAGAAAGAGTACTACTAGATTTGTATTTACTCTGGGTGGTACAGCTATATCTTGGGCTTCAAATTTGCAAAAGATTGTTACTTTGTCTACTACAGAAGCTGAGTATGTTGCAGCAACTGAAGCTGGAAAGGAGATGATTTGACTATATGGTTTCTTAGAAGAATTGGGTAAGAAGCAGAAGATGGGCATTCTACACAGTGACAGTCAGAGTGCAATCTTTCTTGCCAAAAATTCGGCTTTACATTCAAAGTCGAAACACATACAAACAAAATACCACTTTATCCATTACCTTGTTGAAGATAAGCTGGTAATACTTGAAAAGATATGTGGATCTAAAAACCCAGCAGACATGTTGACTAAGGGTGTTACTATTGAGAAACTGAAGCTGTGTGCAGCTTCAGTTGGTCTTCTAGCTTGAGGAGAGGAGGTTGAGTTGCAAGGATGAGGGATTGTTTTTTTTAGGAGGATTGCAGTTGATATTGATGATTGAACTAGTCTCCAACTGGGAGATTTGTTGGGCTTTTGTGGAGCCTAGTTGTGTTTTTAATTTGGATGACGACCCGACCTCTATTTAATTAGAGATTTCTATCCTAAGGCTTAGTCCATGGAGCGAAGGCTTGGGCCAAAAATTTTGGAGCCCATTCGGAACGGAACCCTAGGCGCAACATATAAAAAGGATTGCTTTCGGGTGATTAGGGTTTGAGTGGTTGTACCTGCGAGATAGTGAGAGGGAGAGCATTGTATCGCCGCACTCTCTGTGTTTTTTTCCTGATAATATTGAAATCCCTGCAACTCCGTGGACGTAGGCAAAATTGTCGAACCACGTAAATATTGTCTTGTGCGTGTGATTGATTTTTCTTTGGCGTTATTTTTCTCTATTTTGTTTCTCACAGGTTGCGGGAATTTGTGCTTTATTCCCAACATTGTTAGCACCGGAAAAGCCCTCTTAAGTGGTTTGCTATGGATAAACAAAAATGCAACTCAAAAGCTTAAGTCATTATTTCATAAACCTAACCATGTATATGAACACTCATCCTCCACTTTATTTTTTTTATTGTGAGACAAACTTAAGTGAAATTCTTAAAATTCTTTGGCCAATTCTCCTGCTCTGCCTTTATGCTCTGAGCCTCACTTCAAAAGCATAGTTTTGTGCCCATTTGCATTTTCTGCCTTGTGAATGACATACCCCAAATTTAGGTTAAAAAAAAAGAAGAAAAAAGGAAAAAAACAATAGAACCGTACAAGTCACACATCTTATTTTCTCCATTTTAAAGATCACTAATACAAAACTTAATACAATAAACACACCAAGTCGTGCTTCTAACTTCATTTCAAAGCTCATTAATACGAAATTAGCACAATAATTTGACTAATTCTCTTTCATTTATACCATACACCAAGAAGTTTTACTATTTAACTGTTGAATATTAAAGAACTAATTACAAATTTCTTTTTTGTTTTTCTCTTTTTGGTTTTTAACAGGGAAGTTTAAACCCCATGTATTTCCCAGTTGTATAGTCTCTCCAAACATCCACAGCTCCAAAGCTGGTTATTAGAATCGTACTTAAAGCCATTACTGTACCAACAGAGAATATAATGAGGGAGGCTCTCCCATATTTTTCTATGGCCCTCTGCACGACCATCAATCCAAGAAGCGATGCTACGAAACAAATGATGGCAAACACAAGGGCAGCATCTGTGTGCTCCATGCCCATCAATAAGTTCTGAAATGAAGACATTGTAGATGAGAAAAAAACCAAGAGTGAACAAGTTCCTGCTGTCACCTACACCAGAGAAGGATGCAAAAAATAAAAGTTTATGCAAGATGCCATGAAAAATAGATATAGCCTTTTGTGCAAGGTGTTGAGAATTATAAAGCATCCATCTTTGAGGATTAATCTGTACAGACATTTTCTGTGAGGGATGATTTACATGAGTTCAAGTGGTATGAAATGTATTGCAGATTTTACCTCAGGTGCCATTCCAACATGAAGAAGAAGTGGACTCAGAAGCATTCCACCTCCAATTCCAAATAGTCCACCCAATATCCCAGCCAAAAGTGCCATTATTGGGAAAATAAGCTTATTTGATGATCTGCTGCTAGTTTGGGAATCTGCCATCTTCACAGAGAAGGGAGTCTTATCAAGGTTTCATCTTAAAGCTAGTTAGTCAAAAATGAACATTTCAATGTAGTAGAAGTTCAGGCTATACTAGTTGAGATTGAAACTATTAGATGGATAAGGAGTAGGGCAGTGAGGATGTGTCATTGAGCACCTGCAGGTTGGATGTTTGGTCTGGATGGATATCATTTCTGCATATGATCCATGTGGTAAAAATAATGGCAAGAGGGATTTGGAATGATGAGAGAATCCAGTAGTTCACTCCACATGGCTGCATTTGTATAATGCTCTGCAGATATATTGAATAGTAAATTATACTTGACAGTGCTGTTGAAAACATGTGAATCAGTTTTGAGTGTCATTGCTATGTAACTGAATATTTGTATTAGAAGCCAACCATGCGAAAACACAGAAAAGAAGCATCTGTTTTCATTTTAATTTTTCCCCCCTTTTAATTGTCATTTGCATTTTGAGGGTGGGAAACATAACAAGTTTTTTTCGGTTATCTTATAGAATATAAGACAAAGTCTATTTATATTATAACTACCATGCATAATCCGTTCATGGCTAGAATTCCCAACTTTAAAGCCAAGGTCATTCAGGAGCCCCTTAGATGCCAATCCACCACATGCCATTGATGGATATAGGGCAGTTTTTAAGCAATTCTAATATTTAAGCTTGCGCTACATTGGCGACAAAGATCATAGAGTATGGTATTGATTCAACTAATGTTAGTTCTCTTATGTTTTGGGAATAAAAATTTCCAGGGGGTCCTACAAGAAGCATTATCAGAACGTTCTATATCTGCCACTTGCCATCAATTATGTCTCTCATGACTATGGTCTGTTGTGTTTGGCATACTGAAAAGAAACATTTGGCACTCTTATGTTTTGATAGGACTAAAAATTGGAAGGGAGAGAGTCCATGAGGAGACTGCATAGCAATTGATCCTACCATTCCTCAAAACATTCTATATCTGCATATGCCTTCATATATGATTTCTTATTACTATGACCTTTTGGGTTTGGAATTAAAACTTAAGGTCATCAGCCTGCACACTACTGGGCATAATTAGGGCATGATGTAGAGTGGATATCTTTTGTGAAGGAACAGAAAATGTGAAGGAATTCATTTTTTTTTTTATTTGATTATGAAGGAGAATAAAAAGAAAACAATATATATATGAAACTAAGATACATATTTTTTTTCCCTTTATTTATTTATTTTTAAATTACATGCAATTAGCCTTTGATTTCTGTTAATGTTCAATCAAATCTGAATAAACTTCAATTCCTAAAAGTTTTTGAGAAAGAGAAAAAGTAAAATAGAAAATTGATTAAACAATTTTCCTTTCCTCTACCCTTGCAGTGTCATTGGTCTAAACAGAGAAGATTAGTTCTATTAAAGATCTCCAATTGCTAACTGAATTAATTATTGGAAACTTAACAGCAATGTCATTACTGTTGAAATGAATGAAAACGAGACATAACTAAACTGTAGAGGTTGATGAGGAAAAGGGCAGCCATACCTCCCCAAGTTGATTTGCTCGAAGAAAATACACAATAAAGAATGAAAGCCAGACCATAACCAATAACCCCAATTTCATCCTTGGAATCCCCACCTTGCAGTCTCCTTTTCCACTTAAAAGAGGGTCTTTGCTGCACTCTACTCCTCCACTCTCATGACAAATTCCATTCCCCACCAACCCATTTCCCAAATTCCCAACCTCCTCCGACTCTGATTTCCAACACAAAATCCCATTTCTAAACGTTTTAAGCGTGCACCAACCAAGAAACACCACAAACAGTATGGTAATCAGCCACTCCGGGAACACGAGGTTGCAGATAACTCCAATGCTCACTCCCAGTAAAATGCATGGCTCTGAAAGAAGCGCTATGTCATAGTCGATCAGAGTCTTACCACCATATCTAGGGCAAGTGGTCACAAACATGTTGCGGAGGACATTGGCCAGCGACCCCCCTGTGACCATGAAAGCTGAGAAACTTGACGCCATCTTGAGGTCCAGTCCTGCGACTATAGTCAGAATGGGTATGAACAAACCGCCGCCTCCAATTCCGCCTGCGCTGGATATGGAGGCAGCTAGGAAACACAAGACACCTGCTATCGCCACGGGCGCTGCAAATCTCAAATGAGTTTCTTGGGACTCTCTCCCCTGACTCCTCCATGGGAGAGTCGAGCTGCGGAAAAGATTAAATTTGTCAAATTTCAGGATTTGTGAGATGGGTTGTGCGGGTTTGGCTTGGGAATGGTTGCAGATGAGTAAAGCGACGCAGGGGAGGAGAATTAGAGTCGGTAAAATTCCAAAGCCTTTCATTTGCACAAGCCTCTCTTTCAATCTTTAATGTATCCAGTGTTCTTACAAGGATGAGGAGATTGATTCTACTGCTGTATATGCTCTTCTTTCTCTATTTGGCGTTTCTTATAAAGGTCGTTTTGGTGGAGGCTGATTCTTGGCATTCACGGGGAAGACGGAGAAGGGGACAGGATGCTACCTCAATCCTTTTAACTCTTCAATGGTGCTGAGACCGTGGTCACTACGTGCAGTAGCGCAGTACTTTTCGGTAGCAGAATGGAAAAAGCTAGCTAAAGCATGGGTAGTTGTCATTCTTATTATTTATTTTTTCTCTTTTTCTCTTTAATCTACCATGAAAAGGATTGGGAGCGTCGACACGATTTGAACGCTTCACCTTGTTGGCTTCTTGGGTGCGGCTGTGCGTCTCACAGCTTTCAAAATCACGTATGCTGCCATGCCAACTTTCTTCTTCCTTCCCTCATCTCTCTCTCTTTTTTTTTTTTTGCCTACCCCAGTTGCAACCAATTGCGGTAGGGCCTTTTTCTTTCAAAAAGTTGATTTAATATGAGGGGACAAACCAGTGACCTGCCTTTCTTACATGCAAAACCAAGTTGCACCACTCATTTGAACAATTAAGGTAACCCCAACAAGGTAAGAGCCACTAAGTGTGAATGATTAGAGTGGTCAGCATAGTTACAAGCTGATCTTTAATGATCACACTGGGAATATGTCTGATAAATTATTTATAAAAATTCAAACTAGTTAGAAGATATGAATGCAATCACTACATTAGTTGTGATAAATGTAGATTAATTTTATTCACTCTCAATGAAATAGTTAATGGAAGTATCGAACACATTCTATTATTATTGTCCTTCTCTTATTTGGAGGTACGTCGAATATTTTGATATGTGGAAAGAATTTCAAGTTACTTTTGACATCAAAAGTTAATAGTTGGAGTACTTATCGGTTTTGTTTCTTATGATATCCTTTAGTGACTTGAATCGAACTTAACGACCTATCTAAGCTACTTGACAAAAATTTAACAAGTAATGTATCCAGATGATTGAACACAAAGAAATAATCATGAAATGATCTTTACTTAAATTTTTTTTTAGACGACAAAGAGATTGACCATAAACTGGTTACTTATGGTTCATAATACTTGGGATAGAAATATTAATATGTAAAATCTCAAAAAATTCAAGAGAAGATATGGCAAGGGCATGAGAATTAAAATTATATGGTTAATATATAATAATATAATATGTTGATACAATTTTTTTTTAAAAAAAAAAAATTCAAATATGGTATCTTTTTCAAAATATAAAAGATATTTTAAAATTTGATATTATTACTACTTGTCCTTCACTTCATTTTTTATTTTTTATTTTGCCCTTTTAATAATAATTATCGGGTTCTACAAGTTTTGGGCACTTTAATTTGATGTGTACATGTGTTTGAGTAAAAATTTCAAAATTATAATTAAACAACTTTGCTTTTTCAAACATGTGTTGAGGATAAGATAGAGGCCTATCGATGCATGTTAGATATCAACATTTCCTCTTCTCCTATTTAGAGTGTTAGTGCGTGTTTTAGAGCGACTAGTAAAATAATCATATGCTTAAATACAAGTTTGATTTGACCAGAAATCGAATTCTAGATGTTTGAATTGACAACTCACTTAAAATTCACAGTTTTAACTATATATTATTTTTAAAAATTTATGACTAAAATATTTATGTAATTTATGGTTCATAAAGTTATCATTATATTGTTTTTATGATTTATTAGTTTGATGGTTTATTCTATTGAATTATATAATAGGAGATAATGTTAAAACCTTTAGACCTTCAATAAACTCCCTGCTTAATTTGATCATATTATGCAATGTGTGTATGCGTGTGTGTGAGAGAGAGAGAGAGAGAGAGAGAGAGAGAGAGAGAGAGAGAGAGAGAGAGAGAGAGAGAGAGATGATAGTTATTCACTTTTACATTTCGATGGTCTTGTGTATGAAAAAATAACATTACATTTTACTGAGAGAACAACTATTTTTTGTATATTGTTTATTATTTGATCTAACATGTGATAAGAAAGGAATAAACATTTACATGGTGAAATTTATGAATAGTTATTCTTTACCTATTCCTTATTATCGATTTATAAAAAATTTCACTTTGTATAACTAGGCATTATAACTAATTTATTCTTCAGATTATGTATTTTGTGAAATAAACTAGGTATTGCATATAAGGTGAAATTATGTGTGCCCGTCCCGTGCATATATATATATATATAAAAGAAGATCCATTCATATACCCGTCCATGAATCACAACGGCCGGGGAGGAGGGGGAATATATATATATATATATATATATATATATATATATATTTAGCTAAACTATCTGTTATATTAACATTAATGAATAACAAGAAGAAGATGAATAATTACATCCCACCAATATTACCAAAGAGTCAAAAATTATATGAGTAAAGTGTAATAGTGTATACAAAAAGAGTACATTGCTAAAAGATCAACATTAAACTAACAATCCAATTTGAGTAGTAATCCTATAATTGTACTTGCTCCTTTGTAGAATAAAATTTAGATGTGTAAAATTTGGAAAAAAGGACTAACCCAAACTTAGATTGATTTTGTCCAAATCCACAAATTTAAATTCAATGCTTAGAATTCACTTCAAAATACGTGCCTTAAAAAATACTTTAAAATATTGTACATGGGAGCATAAAGGATGGTTTGGAAAGTAGATATTTGAAATCTTGACTTTAAAATTTAGATGTATAAAGTTAAGGTAAAAAATGCAACACAAACTTATATTGGTTCTCATCTAGATTTACAAAATTTTAAATTCAAGACTTAAATTTGTTCCTAAATATAATTTTAAAATATTTTTTTATATGAAAGCAAACATAGTAGCACAGGGAAGTTTTCCAGAAGGTAAATAAATTTTAGGCTTAAAATTTGTATTGATTTTAGCCCTCACTTTTTAAGCAAGAAAAGAAAAATAAATAAAGGGATGGTGAGCAATGGCATCACCACTACATCGGGATCCCTTACATCCATTGCATATACTGAACATAAATCCACGCACATACTTAATTCTACTTTGGTTCTGAAGCTTAGCTACTGTTCATAACTCTTAATTTATATATATATAAAATAAGGAGATCCATACATATACTGAAGTTAAATCCACTTTATGAAAAGCAAAGCAGCAGAGTGGATCGATTAAAGAACAGTCTGTAACTTATAGATACATATAATACAAGAAGATCCATACATATACTAAACCTAAATCCACTATATGGAACAAAAAACAATAGAGTGGATTGATTAAAGAAGATTCATGCATATACTTAATGGGGGGGGTGGGGGGGGGGGGGGGGGGAGAGAGAGAGAGAGATTGGGCCAAGAAATACTCAATCCACGAGAGAAGCCATCCGCTGGGTCCTCCCCTTCCGCAGAGGACCCCTAGCCCTCGCGACGACGGCGATGAACCCTAGCTCTCATGACGACGACGACGGCGACGACGACTCGATGCCGTTCGGGGATTCGCAGAGGAGACTTAGACGGCGGTCTGTGCCGTTTTTCGGGATTTGCAGAGGAGAAGCTCTTGCGACGACGGCTTCGAGACGAAGGTGGTTTCGGGAACGTGAGGGAGCCGTTCGAGGATTGCAGAGGAGACTCAGATGACGGCTTGTGCAGTTCCGGGTTTTGCAGAGGAGTCTTGCGACGATGGTCTAGATTTCAGAACCAGGGGGAAGTTCGACACCCAAGCCTTACCTCGATTTTACGCTGAAACCCGAAAATCTCCGAAATGAGATTCCGATCCATAGAAGTTGTAGAGAATCTTTCCACGATCCTCGTGGTAGCTTCCGTTTTCCGATTTCGTCAATGATCGGCGAAGAATTTTAGAAAGAAGGAGTAGGGAGAGGTTTAGAGAGAGAGAGAGAGAGAGAGAGAGAGAGAGAGAGAGAGAGAGAGAAAGATAAAAATCTAAGTTTGCTTGGCTTGGAAGAAATGAGAATTTCCTTTTATAGCCCTTTGACCCGGGAAATTTCTAATTTTGCCAATCTTTTAATATTTAACCCATTTTTCATATTTTGGGTTCTTACAATCTCCCCTCCTTACAAAAATTGCGTCCTCGAAATTTGCCATCTCTCATTCCCAAATTCATACATACAATCAAATACATAGACACAACTTAAGAGCGAACTGACGATCATCACAGCACAGTCCCATCATACACATACACATACATACCCTCACTTATGGCGAAAAAATACCGTGGTTACATATACAACAGTCTCAGGAGTTTACAATACTCACATTCCCGACGACTAACCACCTATCCCAACCCATAGTAGGATCATGTACAAGTGCTCAAAATAACTATGGATACTTCCGGTGTATTTCCGTTTCTAGTTCCCAAGAAGCTTTCTCAACCTCGTGGTTTCGCCACAGTACCTTCACTAATGGTATCTCTCTAGTATGAAGCTTCTGAACTTTACAGTCCAGAACCTGAATAGGTATCTCCTCATACGCTAAAGTATTCCCAATTTCCAACTCATCATAACTAATAACATGTGAAGGATCCAACACGTACCTCCTCAACATGGAGACGTGAAACACATCATGGACCCTCGAAAGTGCTGGAGGTAATGCAACTTTGTAGGCTATCCGACCCACTCGCTCAAGTACCTCGAATGGTCCGATATACCTCGGGCTCAACTTGCCCTTCTTGTCGAATCTCATCACTCTTTTCATCGGAGCAATACGAAGAAATACCTTACCTCCCACTTCGAACTCTAAATCACGACGGTGAACATCTGCATAACTCTTCTGCCGACTATGAGCTGATCTAATCCTCTCCCGAATCAAACCCACCTTCTCAGACGCCTACTGCACAAGTTCAAGTCCTAACACCTGACGTTCACCAACTTCATTCCAACACAAGGGAGATCGACACCTCCGATTATACAAAGCCTCAAACGGTGTCATCGCGATACTAGACTGGAAGCTGTTGTTATAAGCGAACTCCACAAGTGGCATAAACTGTATCCAGCTACCACCAAAGTCTAACACACAAGTTCACAACATATCCTCCAATATCTGTATCATCCTCTCCGACTGTCCATCAGTCTGAGGGTGGAACGCTGTACTGAAAGTAAGCTTTGTCCCCAATGCCTCATACAAATTCGTCCAGAATTGAGAAGTAAACCTCGGATCTCGATTTGACACAATGGACACCGGTACCCCGTGCATTTGCACAATCTCATGCACATACAAATTTGCTAGCCTACTCAAAGGATAGCTAACCTTCATCGGTATGAAATGAGTAGATTTCGTCAATCTATCTACGATCACCCAGATAGCATTTTGCCCGTGAAGCGTTTGCGGCAATCCAGTCACAAAATCCATGGAAATATGCTCCCATTTCCACACCGAAATAGGCAAAGGCTGCAACGGCCTTGCCGGCCTCTGATGTTCAGCTTTCACCTGCTGACATGTCAGACATTGCTCCACGAACTGAGCAATCTGCCTCTTCATACTAGACCACCAGAAGGTCTCGCGCAAGTCCCGATACATCTTTGTATTACCAGGATGTACCGTATACATAGAATGATGCGCCTCCTCTAGAATCATCCTTCTGATTTCATCATCGTTCGGAACACACAGTTTGGTCCCAAACCTCAACACACCTCCTTTAGAGATGTTAAATTCTGTAGCCAATCCCTGCTGTACCTTTTCCATAGCCTCTGCCAACTCTGCATCACTAGCCTGCACAACTTTTATACGCTCAAATAGGGTTGGTTGGACCACCAAACCAGCAAAATAAGCCTGATGATCACCAACCACCAACTCTATACCCGAGCTCTCCAAATCCCGTATGATGTGACACTAAGTTACAACCGCAGATATAGCTGTAGGTCCTGACTTCCAACTCAACGCATTAGCTACCACATTTGCCTTCCCCGGGTGATAATTGATCGTGCAATCGTAATCCTTAATCAACTCTAACTACCGCCTCTGCCTCATATTCAACTCCTTCTGCGTGAAGAAATACCCGAGGCTCTTATGGTCAATGAAGATCTCACACTGCACCCCGTACAAATAGTGTCGCCAGATCTCTAGTGCATACACAATAGCAGCCAACTCTAGATCATGCGTAGGGTAATTCTTCTCATACTCCTTCAGTTGCCGAGAAGCATACGCCACAACCTTACCCTGCTGCATAAGCACACATCCTAAGCCCTTTAGAGACGCGTCATTATAAATCAAAAATCCACCATCCACCGAAGGAATGGTCAACATTGGAGCAGTAACCAGCCGGTGCTTCAACTCCTGAAAGCACTGCTCGCAATCATTGATCCACTCAAACTGGACTCCCTTCCTGGTCAATCGAGTCAAAGGTCCTGACAGTTTAGAGAAACCCTCTAAAAATCGAAGATAGTAGCCTGCCAGTCCTAGAAAACTTCGAACCTCCTGCACATTTTTCGGCCTTACCCAGTCGACCACAACTTCAATCTTGCTAGGATCAACTGATATTCCATCCCCAGTAACCACATGGCCTATGAACACAATCGGACTCAGCCAGAATTCACATTTCTTCAACTTAACATACAACTTCTTCTCTCGCAGAATCTGTAACACTAACCTCAAATGTTTCACGTGTTCTTCTGTAGTTCTCGAGTATACTAGAATGTCATCAATGAATACCACCACGAACCGATCTAGGTACTTATGGAAAACCCTGTTCATCAGATCCATGAACACCACCGGAGCATTTGTCAACCCAAAAGGCATGACTAAAAACTCGTAGTGGCCATATCTGGTTCGGAAAGCCGTCTTCGCTACATCCTCCACTCTAACTCTCACCCGATGATATCCTGACCGCAAATCGATCTTCGAAAAGACCCGCGTCCCCTGCAATTGGTAAAAGAGATCATCTATACAAGGTAAAGGATACCGATTCTTCACAGTTACCTTGTTAATCTCACGGTAATCAATGCACATCCGCATCGACCCATCCTTCTTCTTCAAAAATAGTACTGGAGCTCCCCAGGGCGAAACACTAGGTTGAATGAATCCCCTGTCCAGTAATTCCTGCAATTGCTCCTTCAACTCTCGAAGTTCTTCTGGAGGCATCCAATACGGAGCTTTAGAGATTGGTGCCTTACCAGGCAGCAACTCTATCGCAAACTCCACCTCACGATCCGGAGGTAAACCGGGTAAATCATCTGGGAACACATTTGGGAATTCGTTGACTACCTGAATATCCTCAAGTCTTAACTTATCCCGCGGCGGTTCCTCGACACAAGTTTAGTACCCCTGACATCCGTCCAAAAGTAGCCTCCTCACCTGTAATGCCGACAGAATCTGTGGCGTTGAACGCACACACGATCCCACGAATTCGTACTTCTGCTCTCCAGGAGGTTTGAAAACTACCACCTTCCTACGATAGTCAATTACGGCATAACTGGAGAACAACCAATCCATCCCTAGAATAACATCAAACCCTGACATGTCGTATACCATAAGATTCGCCGGTAGCAGCTTATCCTGAATTTTCACTAGGCAGTCTACCCACATCTTCCTACAGAAGGATACACTCCCAGATGGTGTAGTAACAAATAACACCTCATTCATATCTCGAGTCTCAACCCCACACCATCCCACAAAATTCATAGACACAAAGGAATGGGTTGCACCCGAATCAAACAAAACAGAAGTTTTATTCGAAAGCAATAATAAGGTACCTGTCACCACGTTACCTGCATGCTCAGCGTCTGCTGGAGTAAGAGAATATACTCTGGTCGGAGCTGTATTCGTCTGAGCGGTTCCCCGAGGTATCTGATTACTCCCTTGGTCCCCACTAACTGTAGGCACGTCTCGCCTCGGTGCTCGACGATCGCATGACATGTGGCCTGGCTGGCCACAGTTGTAGCAACTACCCCCAAATGACCGATACTCACCCTCGTGCCACCTGTGACATCTGGTACAATGACCACCAGTCTGGCTCATCTAAGAGTCCTGGCGCTCGGTATTCTGGCGTTAACCCGAGCCTTTGCTCCTCTTCTTCCACGATCCCTGACAAGATCCTATCTGAGAACCAGAAGGTATCGTCCTCTTCCTCGATTCCTGATCCACCTTGTCCTCTTGGATATCAGTCTCGATCACCGTGGCTATATCCACCAATACCGAGAACTCGCGGATCTGAAGCATGCCCACTAGTTTGCGGATATCCTTCCTCAAACCCTTCTCGAACCTCCGAGTCTTCTCATACTCGCTCGAGATCATACATGCTGCAAGGCAGGATAACTCTATGTATCGAGCCGCATACCCCTGCACTGTCAAACTCCCTTGAGTCAGCGCAGAAAACTCATTTGCCTTCGCATCACGTATGGAAGTCGGGAAGTATCTGTCAAAGAACACCTCTTTGAAAAGGCTCCACGTCATCTCCTCAGGACCGGCTTTCTGCCTTTCCAACAGACTCACCGTAGTCCACCATCGACCCGCCTCCCCAGACAGTTGGAAAGTAGCATAGAGGACTCGCTGCCTATCCATCCAGTGCAAGACTCCCAGAATCCTCTCAGTCTTCTCCATCCAATCCTCTGCTGTCGTCGGGTTTGGTCCTCCAGAGAACGTCGGAGGATGCATATGTGTGAACCTCTCAATGGTGCACCCGGCAGCAGTAGGAGAACGCTCGCGTCTCCTCACACTCCGGCCGATCTCCCGTAATACCTACCTCGTCAAACCCCGAGGCACAAAAGGAGACTCATCACTCGCAGTCTCCTTAGAGCCACTTCCCAGGTTATTATCCTTGGGCTCCATTCTGTAACACAATAGGAATCTATCAGTATCCCTATAACACATACAATTAACACAATGATCTACACTAATCGTGTTAACTACTTCCTGCCAGGTCTAGGTCTATCCTATCACACCGACACGAAAGTCATCAATGATTTGCCCTACTTTTATTAGAATCGTCATCCTAGGAAAAACAAAGAATACCGTAGAAAAATCCCGGTCTAGCAACCGAACAACCCTCAACCAACTCTACCCATATCCACATCCTATACTCTGGTATGGACTCATAACTAAGCCTAACCAAGTCTACAAGATCTAATATCCTGATTAGCTCTGATACCAAGCTGTCACGCCCCGAACCAGGAAATGGGACCCGGGGGTGAAAATTGTAATCTAGCCTGTCCTTGTATCATACAAATCATCACAGATACAGAACAAAGGATGAGGGTCTGACCCCGTGGGGTTCCCAGGCACCCTAAACACATCCAATCATAATCATATATACAGCGGAAAAAGGTCTTCTATATACATATGCAGTACCATACCAGAGTCTATACAAGAGTAGACACAATGCTCTATCAAAACATACAAACGGGTGCCCAGTACATCCTAAAATGGCAACCCACCAAAATTACAGTCCTAGCACTTACCTAACGCTAAACGCAGTACACCGGCCACTACGCTCCCCACACCAGGCGCTAGTTCCGATTACTGGAAGGACCCGTAAAAATGTACGTATAGCAGGGGTGAGACACCTCTCAGGGGCCGGTGTACTGCGTTTAGCGTTAGGTAAGTGCTAGGACTGTAATTTTGGTGGGTTGCCATTTTGGGATGTACTGGGCACCCGTTTGTATGTTTTGATAGAGCATTGTGTCTGCTCTTGTATAGACTATGGTATGGTACTGCATATGTATATAAAAGACCTTTTTCCGCTGTATATATGATTATGATTGGATGTGTTTAGGGTGCCTGGGAACCCCACGGGGTCAGACCCTCATCCTTTGTACTGTATCTGTGATGATTTGTATAATACAAGGACAGGTTAGATTACAATTTTCACCCCCGGGTTCCATTTCCTAGTTCGGGGCGTGACAACTTGGTATTAGAGCTAACCAGGATACTAGATCTTGTAGACTTGGTTAGGCTTAGTTATGAGTCCATACCAGAGTATAGGATGTGGATATGGGTAGAGTTGGTTGAGGGTTGTTCGGTTGCTAGATCGGGATTTTTCTACGGTATTCTTTGTTTTTCCTAGGATGACGATTCTAATAAAAGTAGGGCAAATCATTGATGACTTTCGTGTCGGTGTGATAGGATAGACCTAGACCTGGCAGGAAGTAGGGGTGAGACACCTCTCAGGGGATTGGATGTGGTTCATGGAAGAGAGGTGGCTACTATAGAGATCGGAGGTAGGAGAGTGGGAATCGCGATTTTCAGGGTGTGTAGCCACCTCTAGTTTGCCCGACTTGTGGGAAGAGGCACCTAAGGGAGTGTCGTGCCGGGCGAGGTCTTTGCTATTGATGTGGGGGGCCAAGGCATGTGATAAGGGATTGCCAGGCTCAGATTGGTGCTGCTCCTACTCCTAAACCTGCTCGACGAGGCTACTAGGCGCCACGTGGAGGCCAGCAGAGGAAAATGACCCTAGCCAGGGTTTTTGCTTTAACGCTGGGTGATGTTGAGACAACCGACGACGTGGTGACAGGTGCGATTAATATGTTTTCATTTAAAGTTATTGCACGTTTTGATTCTGGTGCCACACACTCGTTTTTGTCCTTGGGGTGTGTTAAATTATGTGGGGTTGAAACACAATCACTAGATATTGAGTTATTAGTGGCTACACCGACCGGGTTAGCGGTGGGATGTAGTAGGATGCTCCATGGTTGTCCAATTGATATTGAGGGGAGAATTTTATCTGTTGATTTGGTGGTGCTGGATATGCACGGGTTTGAAATCATCTTTGGCATGGATTGACTAGCAGCTAATTCTGTTATTATAGACTGTCGTATAAAGGAAGTGATATTCAGACCTCCAGGGAAACCAGAATTCAGATTTACAGGGTCACGAGTGCAATCTTTCCCTCAGATGGTCTCAGCTGTTCAGGCGAGGAGACTGTTTCAGAGTGGTTGTTAGGGATTCGTGGCTTTTGTGAAAGAAATGTCAGAAAATGAATTGAAGCTTATCAATATGCCTGTGGTGAAGGAATTTACAGATGTGTTCCTAAATAAATTACCGGGTTTGCCGCCTGATTGTAAGGTAGATTTCCCTATTGATCAACTTCCAAGTACTACGCCGATCTCTAAAGCACCGTACTGAATGACGCCAGTAGAGTTGGCAAAACTGAAAGATCAGTTGCAGGATTTGCTTGATAAGGGCTTCATACGACCTAGTGTTTCTCCGTAAGGAGCTCTAGTGCTGTTTGTGAAGAAGAAGGACGGGTCTATGAGGATGTGTATAGATTACAGAGAGATTAATAAAGTGACTATCAAGAACAAGTATCCTCTACCCTGTATCAATGATTTGTTTGACCAGCTCTAGGGTACACGGGTATATTCCAAGATTGATCTTAGGTCAGGCTACCATCAGGTAAAGGTGAGAACAGAAGATGTATCGAAGACGGCCTTCAGGACCAGATATGGACATTACGAGTTCCTTATTATGCCATTTGGTATGACGAATGCTCCTACCATATTTATGGATTTGATGAATAGGATTTTTCATCCCTATTTAGACTAGTTTGTAGTTGTTTTTATTAATGATGTACTGGTCTATTCGAAGAGCTATGAGGAGCACGAGATACATTTGAGGCAGGTCTTGTAAATGCTCAGGGAAAAGAAGCTGTATGCAAAGTTCAGTAAATGCGACTTCTGGCTCGAGAAAATTGTGTTTTTGGGGCATGTTATCTCAGGAGACGGAATTTCTGTAGATCCTAGTAAAATTGAGGCGGTAGTGAATTGTGCTAGACTGAGGAACGTATAGGAGATCAGGAGTTTCTTAGGGTTAGCCAGATATTACTGTCATTTTGTCGAGGGGTTCTCAGCTTTATCAGGGCCTCTGACACGACTGACTAGGAAGAATACCAGATTTGAATGGGACGACAGCTGTGAGCAGAGTTTTCAGGAACTAAAGGAGAGGCTAGTCACAACGCCAATACTGATCATCCCGTCTGGGGGTGAGGGGTATACTATCTATAGTGATGCGTCCTTGAAGGGACTTGGTTGTGTATTGATGCAGCATGGTAAGGTGGTGACATATGCGTCCAGATAGTTGAAATAATATGAAAAGAACTACCCTACCTATGATCGTGAGTTGGCTGCAGTGGTACATGCATTGAAAAATTGGAGGCATTATCTGTACAGAAGGAGGAAGTCGATGAACGCTTCGCGTTCGTCGACGACATTGCACTTTGGAAGGAATAACTGAGGAAAATTATCAGGGCTTTGTCGATGAACACAGCGGATTCGTTGACGAGGGTATAAGAGGGCCTTGTGGATGAAGCCAACATTCATCGACGAGAAGATACCGAGAGAGGGTTTTGGGGGAGTTTGAAATTCGTTGACGAAGGTGCAGGTTCATCGATAAACTTTCTTCAGGACTCGTCGACGAGGTGACGTGTCTCGTCGACGAATCTAACCCTATAAGTAATAGAAATCCAGATTTAAACATAAAAATTAGGAAATATCTCACACTCTCTTTCTCTCCCTATGGTTTCTCTTTCTTCTCTCTTGGATTTTGGGTCGGATTTTTGCTGGTTCGATGATTTGAAGCCATCACGACACTCCTGGGGAAGTTCTCTCCAAATCTACCGGAGCGGATCGTGGGTGAAAGCTAGTTGGAATTCATCCCTGAGTTGAGGTAAATATTTTTATACCGAATTTGGTCTTACTGTAGTTATAGGAAATGATATGCACGTAAAAATACCGAAGTTTAGTATTAAGAGATTTCATTTTCAGGGTATTGATTAGGAAATCCTATGGGTGTGAGTCCAGGAATACATAGGGGCTTTTTAGTTTCCAGGTGAGGGAATAAACTAAAGCAGTTATCTTTCCACGCAAATTACCATTATTTCTTAGCAAATTTATTTTTAGAAAAACATGTATTATATATGAATATTATTGAGTAAATGTATATTGGGAAAATACTGCTGTATACAAGAATTACGATTTTAGATGGAACGTATGATTTAATTCAGCATTGTGTGGCATGAGTATTATTTTTCATGAAAAGTATTATGTTACGACAATTTTACGAATAAGCATGTTTTCAGAAATTACATAATAATGCAGTATATGATGATTTTGAAATACATAATAATTGATTTATTTTCAGAATGATATGTATGCAATGTTCTGCACAAGGCCGTATTTATGAAATGTTCGGGATGAGGCTGTGTTTATGAAATATTCAGCACGAGATCGTACTTATAAAATATTTAGCACAAGGTCGTATTTATGAAATGTTCGGCACGAGACCATATTTATGCAATGTTTGGCACGAGACCATATTTATGAAATGTTCGGCACGAGACTGTATTTATGAAATGTTTGGCACGAGGCCGTATTTATGAAATTATGAAAAATGCTATAATATCATGTATTATATATTATCAGAACCTGAATGTTAGTTTAGTTCAATTTCAGGAGCTCGGTACTGTAACTATATAGATCAAATATTTATGTTCAAACTTGTGCTAACCACCCCATGAGGAGGTGGGAGATGGATAGTCGATGTGGCTTTCAGTGTAGAGTTGTAGACATCCACTTGGCAGTCTGGACCAGGGTGCGTGGGCCCATCGTACTTACAGACATTTTTGACTCGGCAGTGGTTGGCCAGCCATTGTCAAGTCCCGCCTTCGGGTTGCACAACCGGTCATGGGGGGTAATACATGACATCAGCTAACTATTCATCTTGAGTATGTTTTCAGTATTATCAGATATAACAGACGATTTATGAATGATATGAGTTACTAGAAAAATATGAAAGTATATGATGATTTAGTATGTTATGACGAATGTTTACAAATATATAAAATGTATTGTATATGTATAACTGCATTATATATATATATATATATATATATATTCATGTTGCCACACAGCTGTATTTAGTTTATTTTCCCGTACTGAGATGTGTTTCACTCCCGAACTTAATTAATTTTTCAGGAGACCCTAAGAGACCGGTGGGTCGTGGCCGCCGTTGAGTGAGTTGAGCTTCCTTGCTGGAAGAGTAAGCTTTGATCTAGGATTAGGAGATTTTTGTTGTAAGATCCTAGGTCTATTTTGATGTTTTGGAGATTGTAATCAAATACTGTATTTTGGGAATGTAGTAGACCTTGGTATTATGTAATTAATGGTTTGATGGATGTAAATTATTTTTACTGTTGCTTAGGTTTTCACTATTTATGTTAGGCTATCCCCACTACACACGGGTTCGAGTTGATGTTATTATTATTTATGTTTATTATGTGATAAGTTAAGCAGGTCGTTACAAAACACCGACTGATCACTGCTTTTATTTTAACTATCCCATCTGGGGATGGTGGTTTTATGATTTACAGCGACGCATCTCTAAGGGGTTTGGGATGTGTGCTGATGCAACAGGGGAAAGTAATTGCTTATACTTCTTGGCAACTCAAGAGTACAAGAAGAATTACCCCACACATGATCTGGAGTTGGCAGTAGTTGTATATGCGTTGAAGATCTGGAGACGCTACTTGTATGGTGAACAGTGTGCGATCTTCACGCACTACAGGAGCCTGAAATACTTTTTCACGCATAAGGAGTTGAATATGAGGCCAAGAAGGTGGCTGAAACTGATCAAGGACTATGATTGCACCATTAGCTATCATCCGGGGCAAGCTAATGTGGTAGCTGATGCGTTGAGTCGGAAGTTAGAGTACGCGTCAGTATCTGCAGTGGTAAGTTAGTATCATATCAGACGAGATCTAGAGGGGCTTGGCACGGAGTTGGTGGATGGTAATCATTAGGATTTCATTGCTAGTTTGGTGATCTAGCCGAAGTTATTTGAGAGGATTAAAGCCGCGCAGGCTAATGATGAGGAGTTAGTGGAGGTTGTAGAGAAAGTGTAGCAGGGATTGGTTGCAAATTTTAACTTCTCTAAGAGAGGTGTTTTGAGGTTTGGAAACAGACTATATGTTCCAAACGACGAGGGGATAAGGAGGACGATTCTGGAGGAGGCATATTGTTCCTTGTATAAGGTACATCCGGGTAGCACGAAGATGTATCAAGATCTGCGCGAATCTTTCTGGTGGAGTGGCATGAAAAGGGAGATTGCTCAATTTGTGGAACAATGTCTGACGTGTCAGCAAATAATGTTTGAACATCAGAGGTCGGCAGGGCCATTGCAGCCATTGAGCATGCTAGAGTGGAAATGAGAGCATATCTCCATGGATTTTGTCACCAGGTTACCACCAGCACTACATGGGCAGAACGCAATCTGGGTGATCTTGGACAGGTTGACTAAATATGCTCACTTTGTATCGATGAAGGTTAGCTATTCCTTGAGTAGGCTAGCATATCTGTACGTGCAGGAGATAGTTAGAATGCATAGGCTATCAGTATTCATTGTTTTAGATCGAGACCCGAGATTCACTTCTCGATTCTAGAAGAGTTTATAGGATGTACTGGGGACAAAGCTTACTTTCAGTATAACGTTCCACCCTCAGACTAACGGACATTCAAAGAGGACGATACAGATCTTGGAAGATATGTCATGGGCGTGTGTGTTAGACTTTGGCGATAATTGGATATGGTTCCTATCATTAGTGGAATTTGCCTATAACAATAGCTTCCAAGCTAGTATTGGTATGTCACTGTTCGAGGCATTGTATGGTTGGAGATGTCAGTGTCTTCTGTACTAGGATAAGGTTGATGAAAGACAAGTATTGAGACCCGAGCTTGTACAACAGGCTTCTGAGAAGGTCAGATTAATGAGGGATAGAATTAAATCGGCTCAGAGTTGTCAGAAAAGTTACATAGATGTGCGCCGTCGTGAGTTGGAATTCGAGATGGGGGGTAAGATATTTCTAAGGATCGCTTCGATGAAGGTATGATGAGATTCGGGAAGAAGGGCAAGCTGAGCCCGAGGTATATTGGACCATTCAAGGTACTTGAACGAGTGGGTCTTGTAGCCTACAAGATTGCACTACCTCCAGCGCTCTCTAGGAGCCACGATGTTTTCCACGTATCTATGTTGAGGAGGTACGTGCTGGATCCGTCCCATATGATTATTTATGAATTCTTAGAGATTAGGGATGCTTTGGCGTATAAGGAGGTACCCATTCAGATTCTAGACCAGAAAGTTTAGAATTTGCGTACCAAGGAGATACCGTTAGTGAAAGTATTGTGGCGGAATCACATGGTTGAGGAGGCTTCTTTGGAATTGGAGACAAAAATACACCGAAAATATCCACATTTGTTTTGAGGAGTAATGTTAACAAGTACGGTTTAGGTAAGTATGTGATGTATCTATTGTTTAGAGTGTTAATGTGTGGTTAGTCTCTAGGAGGGTTTTGTGATAAATGTGAACTCTCAAGACCTTGTGTATGTAACCACGATATTCCTCCTCCATAAGTGAGGGTATGTTATATATTTAGGATGGGGCTGCTATGTGAGTGGCCGTTGGCTCTTCCTAGAGTTGGGTATGCATTTTATTTATATTGTTGAGTTATCGAGTGAGAGATTGCAAATTTTGAGAACGAAATTTTTGTAAGGAGGGGAGGTTGTAAGAACCCGACTGAAGATGTCCAGATTAAATAAATAAGTAAAGGGTAAAAAGGTAAAATTAGTAGGCTTCATCAATGAAGCCATTGTCCTCGTCGACGAAGGCCCTCATACTGTTCGTCGCTGAAATTCAGAGCCTCATCGACGAAGGCCCTCATACTGTTCGTCGTCGAAATTCAGAGTCTCATCGACGAAGAGATACCGAGCGAATTGTAAAATATCAAAATAGGGTTCATCGCCGAGGGTAACGGTTCATCGACAAAATGCTTAGATGATTCATTGATGAAGGAGCCATCTCGTTGATGAATTGGACCAGGTCAAGGGTCTATAAATAGGATATTTTGTTGCTTCATTGCTAAGAAAACTCAAAATCTCTCTCTCTCTAAGATACATGCTATCTGTTACCCGAATCGACGATCCGACGTTACTACGTGGATCAGGGGAGGAATCTCTACAGTTATAGCGGATTGGATCTTCGTTTCAAGGATTTTTGGGTTTTGATCCAAAATCGAGAAGGGTCCAATTTCATTTTTGGTTCGGTAGATTTGTAGTAGGTAGGATTATATTGAAGTTGTGTTCTTCGATTTTTAGGTTTTGAGAATTCAGTTCGTTGTTTAGAAGTCGTATAGTTTGTGTTTTGGTTTCTAGGGAAAGGTAATGGGTTTCTGTTGTTATTTTCATAATTTGAATCTATAAAACTATGCTTTACGATTCTACGAATGTTTTGGTTACTTATTTGGGAAAATATATTGGGTGAAATTACGGGATTTTTGGGTTTACAATTTTTGGGAAAATTAGGGGTTTCGAGTATCATCTCCGTTTCTATTGGAAAACTATATATTTGGTTAAACTGTAATATAGAGATGACTGTACCTTTGATTATTTTAAATTATTATCTTTTAGAATACGTGATACAAGATTGTTTGTTTACCCAAACAAGTGTGGAATGAGCTAATATATATTGAATAATATGTTTTGTGAAAAAGCGTGCCGATTAACTACCGTAGGTTGTGTGTAATTGAAATGAGATATAGGAACATAAGTTCCAAATTGTTCTAGGTTTTGTGAAATGCTGAGTAGGGATAAAACTGAAGGCCTAGGACAATCGAAGCGTGTCGGTTAACAATCGAAGGCTGAGATATGAGGCGTGCCAAAATAATACCGTAGGCGGCCGAGTTGGTTAACTACCGTAGGCTCAAATATCCAGATTGAGGTCGAGGGTGTGCAATACCGCCTATGATTCCAGTTGGTCACCGAAGGGTATGAGTTTGTACCATGTTTGCACCGGTTGTACGCTGTGGGGCTTAAGCTACGCCAGGTTACCGGGGGTGCCATGTCGTGCTGCCGACTTCGGCCGAAGAGTGTGACGACACTAGAACGAGGTGTTTTGGTGAGATGTATAGTGGAACTGTATTGTGAAAATACTGGAATTGTGAAATGTTTATGTTTTATTGTTGAAATAACATTCATGTGCCACACATTGATATAACCCGTTGCTTCCTTATTGAGAGGTGTCTCACCCTTATCATACAAATATTTTTCAGGTTCTTCGAGTAGCCGACACTAGCGTCCTTCATTTCAAGAGCGTGGTATTTGGTTAGGTGTAGAGAAGTACTTGTGTAAGTACTGATCCTTAGCCAGGTTATCATTTTGGGTTATGTAGACACCGATGGTATGTATGTATTTTGGGGAATTAGATCCTGTTTTGTATAGACTCTGGTATAGTTTTATGAATGTATTAGGTTGAATTTTCTGCTGTGTATATACTATGTATGTGATAATGGATAGGGTATACGTGAACCCTATGGGGTCGGACCTTGATATTGTGTAGTATCATGGATCTTGTATGATACAGGGACAGGTTAGGTTACTAAATCACAACTTAGGGCCCATTCTGGGGTTTGGGGCGTGATAGGATCAGACGGTTGAGGGCTTTACCCGCACATATTTCTTATTGTGGCGTGATCTGATCCGTTTAATGGGTGACGATTTGACGACTCATGGGGAAGGCTCACGGGATTCTATGTGCATTAATGATGATGGTGACGCGTTTGCCAGGTGTCACCCAGTGACTGGTGAGATGTGCAGGCACTCATAATGGCTCCTTCAAACGGGAAGATATGAGCCATTGCTGATCTGTGAGGATCGGACGGCTGCCTTGAGTATTGATGTAGTGAGATCTGGGTCGTTGACGAGAAATGAAATGGATGCTTGCATGGGAGCCACGTGTTTTCTTCGATCGAACGATTGATGGAATGCCTCGTGTTTGAATCTGGTGGCTCTGGGGGTCTTAGATACTTAAACCCAATTTTTTCCTTCTATTCATTTTTCCACTTTTCATTTTCTCGAACCCCCTTTCTCTCCCTCTTGTTTCCTCTCCCTCTTCTCTGTCTCCTAGGGTTTCTCTTGCCTGTCAACTGGCCACTGAACACACAAGTATGTTCAAAGTTGATAGAGTTCGCCTGGATGATGATGAATAATCAGTGGACCGAAGGTGTATTCAGGAAGATCCAGAAATCTAAAAAAGTAAGTCCCCGTTTGTTAGCTATACTGTAATCCCAAGAGAGGGGGGGGGGGTGAATTAGTATTTTAAAATTTAATCCTCTAAGTCAATCCACTAGCAGCAGTATTACAAAAGGTTAAGGTCAATTTAGTACGTATAAAATAAATCAGCATATATATTCACCTGAAATTAAACTACACAAGTAATTTAATTAAGCATGCACGATAAAGCAGTAAATAGAGACGACACCAGAATTTTATCGAGGTTCGGAAAAATGCCTACGTCCTCGCCTTGGCTCACAAGCACGAGGATTACACTATAGGCTCACTTAATAGGTGGAGCGGCACCTAAATACAACCAGATCAATTAGCACCGGGCTGACCTTAATCTTTACAACCAATCCTTTTAGGATAGATTACCCCCCTCAGGCCACGCCTGAAATACAACAATATTTCAATACAAGATGCGTAAAAATAAAATGCTTCTCAATCAAGCAGATTTGTACCAGTAATAATCATAACACACCAATCATGTAAGAACAATAAGCTCAATGGTGTATATGTGCAATCAACACTCAGAATAGTGATTATCTCAAATCAAGCATAAGAGTGTATCTACAAGCAAGTCTTTGAAACTAAGTAATGATAAAATCTCAATTTCAGTTTAGGGTTTCAAAGATTCAAACCAATGGAAATTTAGAATATCTCAAAAAATAGTTTTCTCAATATCAAGCACAAGGAGATATTCAAATTTGAGCTTGTAGAAAATATTTTCGCACACAAAAATTCAAGCCCTAATGAGTCTTGCAATAATAATGCAAAGACCCACAAAGTTATGAGATTTTTTCCTAACCAAAGATTTATTATATTAAATTAAGGGGAAAAAATCTTTGCTTAACCCTCAAATAAAAAATTAAATACACAAAAACATGTGAGGGTTTCTAACAATAATACTCAATGAATAAAACACTCACAATATTAGATTTCTCAAAGGAATGAAAGTATTTGAGTGTATGGGCTTAATATGAGAAAATAGGATTTGAAAATTTTCAGAGAGTATTTTGCTAATCAGTTTGCTAATTGTCTACTAGTAATGAGCCCCTATATATAGAGAAGGGCTAAATTTTGACCGTTGGGGGACATAGGGGTGATTATTAAAATTGTTTTAAAACTGTTTAAAAAAATTAACCCCATTTAACATTTCTTAACCGCGGTAAAAATTAAAACAACCCAAGAGTTTCGGGTGCCTGATCCATGGTTTGGTCATTTGAACGGACACAATGAAAAAGGTTGATTTTTGAAGTTTGGTCGCTTGAGTATGGATTCGGTTTGTTGAACCAAGGCGATTTCCATTCTATCTGAGGTTTAGTCGCTAGGTCTTGAGTTCGGTTTATCGAGCTCACGTGTTTGGTAGCCCGAGACATTTTTGAACGTGAAGTTCAGGCTGCTGAGTTGGTGGGAAAAGTCAGAATTATGATTCGGTTGGCCGAGGACGGAACGTTCCTTTTGGTTCGGTCGCCCGAGACCAAGTCAACATTCTGACTGGTCAAGGGTTTGGTCGCCCGAAGCCTCACAGATTTTACCCTATAAGTCTAGTTTTATTTCAATTAATTTTCCTGATAATATATGTGTTTTTGGGGACATCTTATGTGTATGTGCAAAGACCTAAGGTCTTTCTAAGGTCTTTTGAGCTTATTGCATCTACATGCATGATATGTAGTGATTATGTCAGACCTTTTCCCTATTACAGACTCGAATGAGCATAAAATAAATTACAACAAGAATAAGTCTTCTGGGTCTTTAGACTTTAAGTCTTCTCAGCCATCAAGTGATCTTGCAAATATGAACCTGTAAACAAATTTGATAGACATTAAATACTTGAGTATTTGTCATAATCAAATTTGGGTATGACCTATATAAGGTTAACATTCTCCCCCTTTTTGATGATGAAAAATACACCATGCAAAAGTGGGTTACAACCTTGAAAGGATCCCCTTGACAATATGCTCGATGAGAATTTTGAAAGATTTATAAGTTCAAATATTTTCGTAAGTACCCAATTTTGCCCTCTTCTCTATCTTTTGGCAACAGAAAAAAGGGTTATAGGAAACATAAAACACATAGGCATAGACATTGAGTATGAATCATTTGAATACAAGAAATGTTTGGGAAAGATTTTAGAAATTTCGGCAACATGCCGTTTGAAAATAAAGCATTTTCCCAAAAAAAAAAACTTGGATAGAAATGACCTGATTGAGTTTTAAATTAACAGTTTATCCACAACAACTTAACTCAAACAGTCTAGTATGATCAAAACATAAAACATAAATATAACTATCTGTTGGCATAACTAGACTTTTCAATCTTGTTTTGATGATAACAAAATGAAGGATATTTTAACATGTGGTGTTGAGTAATGTGTTTTTAGGTAATAGGACTCTAAAAGTTGATAAACTAAAAGCTTAATGCTAATCTAGTGGAAGCTCCTTAGAATATCAAAGGCAATGGATGACAAATGAAGAAGTTAAGGGCAAGCAAACCTAATATCAAAAGTGAACCTCAAGAGGCTGAAGAAGGCTGAAGGACCTACTAATTTAAGGAGATCACAATTAGAAGGACTGTTGTAAGTCTTTCTAAACCAAATGCCATTTAGATATGTGAAGCTTTCATAAATCAAAAGAAATTAAGAAACACCTTGTTAAAAGAGCTTAAAATATATATTTAAAATCAAAACAAAAAAGATCTTAAAGGAAGGAAAGTTTTCAAAAATAAAAGAAGCCAGACGCCTGACAGACGACTGGCAAAATTTGAGTGTTTTAAACCGAAGACAGTGTCTTGACAGACGACTGCCAGTGTATTGGGTTTAAAATTGAACCATGACAGACGATTGCCTATATTCTGGCAGATGACTGCCAACATTTTGAGTTTCAGATTTAACCATGGCAGATGACTACCATGTCATGGCAGACGACTGCCACGCGGAGTAGATTTTAGATCTTAAACGGGAAGTTTTTTTTTTTCAAATTTTGAATTTTAAAATTAAGTCAACAATTTTTTTTTCTAAATATTACCTAACTTGATGGGAATATTGATCTTTGAAAAAACATATAAATACCTCCTTGGGTAATGAAAAATTTTAAATTTTAAAACTAAGTCAATAATTCTTTTTTAAATATTACCTAACTTGATGGGGATATTGATATTTGAAAAAACATATAAATACCTCCTTGGGTAATGAAAAATTTTGAATTTTAAAATTAAGTCAACAATTTTTTTTTTTTCAAATATTACCTAACTTGATAGGGACATTGATTACGTGCCGAAATTGAGAAATTGGACGTTTTAGCCCGGTCTTTATGACTTATATTTTTAATTAAATATCTAAATTTATTCAATATTTTAATAAAGTGCCAAAATCATTATTCTTGAACTTTATTGCATTACATACGAAGTTTTGGTAATTTTTTGTTGCAGGAAAAATCTCGAAAACCAAAATCGACACCTGTTTGTATTTCATACATAACTTTTCCGTTCGAACTCCGATCGAGACGATTCAAATTTTTGGAGAAAGAGGAAAGGGTTATCTACAACTTTTATGTTTTGAGTTTTGCGAGAAATGGGCTCCAGAAGAGTCAGATTTGTGATGAATAAAGAATAAAAAAAATGAAAAAATATAACAATTCGGGTTGGGTCAAGTTGGTCTTATGGGTCTAGGGCAAGCCAATTTTTTCCCATATAAATACTTTCTTGTTCTTCCTTTTGCCCTGTTGGGTGCTGCCCCAGCCGGTTCTTCTCTTCTCTCCTTCATCTTCTTCTTCTTCTTTCTATTATGCTCCCTTTCTTCTTTTCCTGCCTCTTCCTTGTCTCCTTCTCTTCTTCTCCTCTATCCTCTTCTTGCTCTGTCTCTCCTTTCCCTTAGCTCTCCCCCTCTCCTCTCCCTTTTTCTCTGTCTCTTCCTATGTTCTCTTGCAGCAATAGCACCACACAGCACCACCGAAGAACAGAGCACAGCACCACGCCTTCTCTGCAACCATTGCACGCAGCAGCATAGCCTTCCATCAGCTCAACTGCCTGCTGCCAGCAACCACACACAGCAGCCCCCACAACAACTTCAACACCGCCGCAGCTCCCCTCTATTCCGGAAACTTAGCCCCCATCAAAGGTCTTTCAGCTGCTGCATCCGAACAATTTTCCTTTGCTGCAACTCCCTCTGCTCCAGCACACAGCCGTGCTCCATCATCTACAACAGCCACGACTAGCTTCTCTCTCTCTCTCTCTCTCTCTCTCTCTCTCTCTCTCTCTCTCTCTTATTTTTCGTTCCTTTTATTTGTTTAGTTTTCTTTTCTTTCCAGTTTTTTTTAGCATTAAATAATTGTTAAACTTTGTTTTGTGAATTTTAATTAAAGCATCAATTTTTAATTCCCTCTATTGGTTGTTATTATTTAATTTAAATTGCATTCATCCTTGTCTTATTTTAGTAACATTAAAGTTTGTGTTTTTATCGTGTTCCATTATTGTTTGCGTATTTTAAATTCTTGTTGAGTTCGTGTTTGCATTCAAATTATGGTCCTTGCTTCAATTTCATAGTTTTGTTAAAGGTTCGGTTTTTATTGCGCGCATGATTGTTTAATTGAGTTTCCATTACGCATCTTTGATTCCATGTTCTAGGTTGTCATATTTCATTAACACGTGTTTCAGTGTTTCCATGAGTAGATTAGAGTTTCCGTTTTTGCTCTCAATTTTAGTGCATGCTAGGTTTAGAGTTTTAATTCGCGTGTTATTTAATTTGTCAAAAGTAAAATTGAAACAACCTTGAAAATCCCAAATTTGAATTGAGTTCAGTACATTTTTATTTTTGATTGGACGAACATAAAATTTGAGATTAAAACGCATTCCCTGAGGAGACGATCTAGCCCTTTGGCTAAATATTACACGACGTAACTCCTATACTTGGGATAGCTTTTGAGCTGCTCATTTTTCGAGTGAGTCAAGTTTTTGACGCCGTTGCCGAGGAATGTCGGTCTTAGTCTCAAATTTGTATTTTTCCTGTCATTTTTATTAGTTTTATAAAAAAAAAAAGCAGAAAACAAAATATAGAAAAAATTGAGTTTTGAAAAATGGCTGCACCTGCACCGCGCACGATAATGGACTTTTTGCAGCTTGAATATGCCATTGCATCCTCTTCCACTATTTTGCCTTATGATGAACTTAATTTCATGATGCAGCGCGGGAGGACGTCATTGCTACCGGAATTCTACGGGTCGGAATCTGAGTGCCCATATCAGCACTTAGCAAAGTTTGAGTTAACCTACAACATGCTTTTCTCTCATGCTAAAACTGATGAATCTATTCGACTGAATTTATTTCTTGCTACTTTGCAGGATAGGGCACTAATCTGGTTTCATTCCTTGAGACCTCACTCTATCACTAATTGGATTGATATGGAGCGTGAATTTCTGCATGCGTTTTGTCCCTCACAGAAAACTCAATTTTGGCAGGAACAGATTCTTAATTTTGTGCAGCAGGATGACGAGACATTTTCGGCTTGCTGGGAGCGATTCAAGGATCTACTAAGCACTTGTCCACATCACGGGTTTGACTCATGGAGGTTAGCTGATTATTTTTATACTACTCATACCCCTGATTGCAAGTATTTTGTCCAGACCATGTGCAATGGAGAACTCTTCAGCAAGGACCCATATAAGGTATTATCGTTCTTCGATTACCTAGTTGACAATGTCTCACAGTGCAATACACGATACGATCAGGCACCTATGACTGTACACCCTATCAGCACAATTAGTGGTGGTGATGTATATGAACCACCAAAATACCCAGATATTCCTCCCCCTCATTATCAGCCACAACAGATCCCTTAGAGCTGTATGCCGTCAGAATTTTTGGAGGATAGCATAACACAGATGGCGAACATGTTCCAGTAGTTCATGCAAACTCAAGTCGATCATAATAATGAATTGCGGGACACCATTAATGCGATAAGCACGCAGTTGGACATCTTAGAAAATGAAGAATTGCCCATGGAACCTCAGCTTAGTCCTCAAGAGTACCAACAGCCACACTAACAAATACACGATGTTTCTCTTGAGACAGTAGAGACCACCACTACTTCAAGAAGCGAGAAAGAATTTCCTCAACCTGAGATGCTCATCGTCAGACAACCAGTTATCTTAGCACTAGAAGTCATGGCTGAACTAGAAGAGGTCAAAGAAAAATCAAAGGAAACGAGGCCACAAGCGGAGCAGTTAGTTGATGAGGAGACTGATACTCATACAGAGTACCAACTTGTGGTACCTCATACTCCGAACTCAGAAATCGTGAAATCGTCACTCCTGCCTGAATCAGATGTTAAGGAGTCTAATGTGGAGGCAGACTCCTGCAGTGGTATGATGATATGTACACACGATAAAGAGGGTGATCAGACTAGTGAGAGCCTAATTTTCAAGGAATCAGGTAAAATTTTTAATGTTAATGCTTCTGAAGAACTATAGGTAATTGCTCCAATAACTTCCCATCACACGTTAGTTCGTAAAGAAGCACATTTCCTGGACACGATGTTGAATAAAGACTCTTTCTTGTTCACACATGAGGGTCGACCTGTACACGTATTGTTTGGTATATTGATGAACATTAATTCATTTGAGGTTGATTTTCGTGCAGGTATGACGACTGATCGATTGTGGCGGCTCAATTTTGGAGAACCGCCGATGCAATTTATAGACTTGCGGCCACCAGACGAAATTCCTCCTGAACCTTCGCCAGACAATTGTGATGTTTTTCTTTTCCTTTTATTTTATCTTATTTTATTTTTAGTTAGTTTTCAGGTCTATCTCGTAGTTTGGTTTTTCTTTTCCATTACTTCGCCACTCAGGTACGCTTTACTTTTCCTGTGCACAGTCCTTTCTATTTTCCCTATGCTTTCACATTGAGGACAATGTTCCATTTTAGTTTGGGGGGGGGGGGATGAGCATTCGCATGTGACATTGTGCACGTACACGTATCGGGTTTTATGTTTCAAAAAAAAAAAAAAAAAACAAAAAAAAATCAAAAAGAAAGAGAGAAAGAAAGAGGAGCACTGAGGAATTACATTGCACTATGCCATGTGTAACAATGACTCATACCTTTGACGTATTTGCGTATAATTTAAGAATGACACACTTGAGTCAACATGCCTAGTTTCTCTTTATATGATCTTATAACTCCATGAAGAACTGATTGGTAGTACACTCGTGTTAATTTGGCTATATAATTTCCTGTATCTACATGCATCTCACGAGGCTAAATAAATACATTCACGTGATTCATTGCACTTAGGATTTCCTGTGAGCACTGAGAGAACACTCGTGGAGACTATGACACCTTGTGAGATATCCTTGAGCTATTTATCGTCCTTTTGAGCGTTAATATCAAATCAGAGTTCATATAACTCAATTCTCTTTTTCTAGATGATTCCTTTGTACACTAGTCTTTGTTTTTGATTTGCTAGCATAGAGGTAACATTTAGTGGGGAGATAGAAACCTAAGTCTTGTAGCCTACTCAAAATGTGAAGGCTGAACCACCCCTAGAGATAGACTTAATTTATGAACTCCTATTCGAGCTCAATTCCCATTGATGGTATGAAGATTACGAAAGAAGTGTTATGATTGTCCTAATTGATCAAGAAAAGACAGAAAATGAAGACTGAGCAAAATAAAGAATAAGCAATATACATGCGCATGAAATGAAATGTCAGTGCCGGTCCACGTATATATCACAAAAAGTCAAGGACACGACACATATTTTCCACGTATGAAGATTCTTTAACCGGTTAATGCCTTAGATGTATTCATGACAAGTTTGTGAATAAATTGATCTAGGGTGGTCTCGGTTGGATATGGCGAGTAGGTGAGAAGATGTTAGGGTGAAGGACCCGACACCTCATAGATAGGCTAGATCCTTTTCAGACTAGTCCACTCCATATACTTAGCGTTGTTCCTTTTAATATGTGGGATGTTTGATCGCGACACTCCTCCTCACATATGATGAGTGAATCCATTTTCTTTGAGTGTTCTTGAGGGTATACCAGTTAGGCCGAGTCAAAGCGACCGTTCTGTAGGTGTTCACTGGCGTCCTAGGTGTACTGAGTCACACACATCACACACACCTCGAGAGTTTACCTGTTTATACTCGAACTTATATGATTGAATTAACTCTGAATGTGCCTCTGATTAACTTCATGTGAGTATACTGCTCTTAAATGACATATAAACGATGAAACTTGCATAAGTGACGTGCTTTGGAGTTGTGTGTACTAAATATGAACAAGCTTGTGTGAAATTCAGTAGTATTCTCGTATGTGAAATGGTATGCTTGTGTTGCATGTGCATTGATTTCATGATCATCAGAGTATGTAGTTGTAGACACCGCTCTGAAATTCATTCACGTCATTTGTTAGAGACTAGCAAAACGTTAGTTGGGGGGGGGGTGTGATTACGCGTCAAAACTACGTAATTGGGCATCTTAACCCGGGTTTTACGATTTGTATTTTTAATTGAATGTCTAAAATTATCCAATATTTTAATAAAGTGTCAAAATCATCATTCTTGAACTTTATTGCACTATTTATGAAGTTTTGGTAATTTTTTGTTGCAGGAAAAATCTCAGAAACCAAAACCGAAACCTGTTCGTATTTCATGCATAACTTTTCCGTCCGAACTCCGATCGAGACGATTCAAATTTATGGAGAAAGAGGAAAGGATTATCTACAACTTTTGTGTTTTGAGTTTTGTAAGAAACGAGCTCCAGAAGAGTAAGATTTGTGATGAACAGAGAACGAAAAAAAATGAAAAAATATAATAATTCAAGTCCTTTCAAACGAGCCGGGTCAGATTCATCTTGGCTGGATCCGGGTCTAGGTCAACCTAGCTCCCCCTTAAATCTCCTTCTCCTTCTCCCCTGTTCGGCAGGCAGCCCTGGGAGGGCTCTCCTCACTTGTTCTTCGTCTTCTTCTTCTTCTTCCTCTTGTTCCTTCTCTTTCCATTAGCTTTTCTCTATTCTCTCTCTCGCAGATTCTTTCCCTTGTTTTTTTTTTCTTCTTCTTCTCCTTATCCTTCTTCTTCTTCTTCTCTACTTCTTCCTCTCTTGTTACTTGCTCTTGGAATTTTCTTTGCCAACAGGTTCTCCAACAATAGCAGACTTTATGGCTTTTCTGCCTCGCCAACACAGCCTAGTCGAGGCTCCCATCCTCTCCACCAGCCACTCGAAACCAGCAAGGCTGCTCCAGAATTTCCCTGCTGCCACAGCACCACTCTAACAGCAGTCCCTGAGCACAACAGCAGCAACCCGAGCCATCCTCTCTAGCAGCAGCTTCAACAGCTCCTTCTTGCATATCTCTCTCTCTCTCTCTCTCTCTCTCTCTCTCTCTCTCTCTCTGCTGTATTCTTTTATTTTCTTTCTTTTGTTTTCAATTGTAACAAAATATTTCTTTTCTCTTCTTTAGTTGTTTATTAGAATTTTGAAGATTGTTTGAATGGGTGTTAAGTTATTTTAATTTGTTTTAGTGGAGTTTAATATTTATTTATTTATGTTTCTTTTAATTAATGTTATTATTAGATTGGACGAATTTAATTTAACTTCTTTTATTTATTTATCATTCCCTTAGTTCCTTTTATTTATGTTTCTATTGTATTTTATTCTCATTTAAGTCAATTGATAGTTAAACTTTGGTTCAAGTTCTTGGTTTGTATTAAAGTTTTAGTCTTTTAATCTGTGTTTGAATTTTGTTTGTGTTTTCACTACGTGTTTTAATTCCATGATCAATGTTACCATTTTTAATTAGCGCATGTTTTAATGTCTCCTTAGGTAGATTAGAGTTTTCATTTGTACTCTTTAAATTGAAGCATGCTAGTTTTAGGACTTTAATTTAAGTTTTTGTTTAAGTCTCCAAAATTCTAAAAAATTCCAAATCTGAATTGAGTTCAGTACATTTTTATTTTCGATTGGGAGAACGTGAAATTGAGATTAAAACGCATTCTCTGAGGAAACGATATAGCCTTTGGGCTTAATATTACACGACATAACTCCTATACTTGGGATAGCTTCTGAACTGCTCATTTTTCGAGTGAGTCAAGTTTTTGAAGCACATTTCCTGGACATGATGTTGAATAAAGACCCTTTCTTGTCAACACAAGAGGGTCGACCTGCGCACATATTGTTTGGTATTTTGACACGCATTTATTCATTTAAGGCTGATTTTCATGTAGGTATGAAGACTGATCCATTGTGGCGACTCAAATTTGGAGAACCACCATTGCAATTTATAGACCTGCGACCACTAGACGAAATTCCTTCAGAGCCATCGCCAGACAATTGTGATGTTTTTTTTTTCGTTCTTGTCCTTTTATTTTATTTTATTTTATTTTTAGTTAGTTTTCAGGTTTATTTTCTCATAGTTTAGTCTTTCTTTTCCATTATCCCATCACTCAGGTACGCTTTAATTTTCCCGTGCACAGTCTTTTCTATTTCCCCTATGCTTTCATATTGAGGACAATGGTCCACTTTATTTGGGGGGGAGGGGGGGGATGAGTATTCACATGTAACACTGTGCATATACACATACTGGGTTTTACATGAGTTTTATATTATAAAAAAAAAAAATCAAAAAGAAAGAAAGAAAGAAAGGAAGAGCACTGAGGAATTACACTGCATTATGCCATGCTTAACACTGATTCATACCCTTCTACATACTCATGTATAACTTAAGAATGACACACTTGAGGCAATCATGTGTAGTTTCTCTTTATATGATCTTATGACTCCATGAAGAATCGATTGGTAGTACACTCGTGTTAATTTGGTTATATAATTTCTTGTATCTACATGCATCTCATGAGACTAAATAAACACATTTACGTGATTCATTGCACTTAGGGTACCTTGTGAGCACTGAGAGAACACCCGTGGCGACTATGACACCTTGTGAGATATCCTTGAGCTATTTATTGTCCTTTTGAGCGTTAATATCAAATCAGAGTTCATAGAACTCAATTCTCTTTTTTTGGATGATTCCTTTGTGCACTAGTCTTTGTTTTTGATTTGCTAGCCTAGAGGTGACACCTAGTGGGGAGATAGAAACTTAGGTCTTGTAGTCTACTCAAAATGTGAAGGTTGAGCCACCCCTAGAGATAGACTTAATTCATGAACTCCTATTCGAGCTCAATTCCCATTGATGGTATGAAGATTACAAAAGAAGTGTTATGATTGTCCTAATTGATCAAGAAAAGACAGAAAATAAAGAATGAGCAGAAAAAAGAATAAGCAATACACATGCGCATGAAATGAAAAGTCAATGCCGGCCCAAATACATATCACAAAAAGTCAAGGACGACACATATTTTTTTTACGTATGAAGATGCTTCAACCGGTTAATGCCTCAGATGTATTCACAACAAGTTTGTGAGTAAGTTGATCTAGGGTGGTCTCGGTTGGATATGACGAGTAGGTGAGAAGATGCTAGGGTGAAGGACCTGACACCTCATAGATAGGTTAGATATTTTCCAAACTAGTCCACTCCATATACTTAGTGTTTGTTCCTTTTAATATGTGAGATGTTTGATCGCGACACTCCTCCTCACATGTGATGAGTGAACCCATTTTCTTTGAGTGTTCTTGAGGATATGCCAATTAGGCCGAGTCAAAGCGACCGTTCTGTAGGTGTCCACTGACATCCTAGGTGTACTGGGTCACACACATCACACACACCTCGAGAGTTTACCCGTTTATATTCGAACTTATATGATTGCATTAACCCTGAATGTGCCACTGATTAACCTCATGTGAGTATACAGTTCTTGAATGACATATAAACGATGAAACTTGCATGAGTGACGTGCTTTGGAGTCGTGTGCATTGAATATGAACAAGCTTGTGTGAAATTCAGTTATGTACTTGTATGTGAAGTGGTATAGTTATGTCGCATGTGCATTGATTTTATGATTACTGGAGTATGTAGTTATAGATACCACCCTGAAATTCATTCACGTCATTTGCTAGAGACTAGCAAAACGTTATTTGGGGGGTGTGATTACGTGCCGAAACTCCGTAATTAGACGTTTTAACCCGATTTTTATGACTTATATTTTTAATTAAATATCTAAATTTATTCAATATTTTAATAAAGTGCCAAAATCATCATTCTTGAACTTTATTGCATTATTTATGAAGTTTTGGTAATTTTTTGTTGCAGGAAAAATCTCGGAAACCAAAATCGACACCTGTTCGTATTTCGTGCATAACTTTTCTGTTCGAGCTCCAATCGAGACGATTCAAATTTATGGAAAAAGAGGAAAAAGATTATCTACAACTTTTATATTTTGAGTTTTGCGAGAAACGGGCTCCAGAAGAGTTAGATTTGTGATGAATAGAGAATGAAAAAAAATGAAAAAAAATATAACAATTCGGGTTGGGTCAAGTTGGTCTCATGGGTCTAGAGCAAGCCAATTTTTTCCCATATAAATACTCTCTTGTTCTTCCTTTTGCCCTATTGAGCGCTGCCCCAGCCGGTTCTTCTCTTCTCTCCTTCATCATCTTCTTCTTCTTCTTCTTCTTGTTATGCTCCCTTTCTTCTTTTCCTGCCTCTTCCTTGTCTTCTTCTCTTCTTCTCCTCTATCCTCTTCTTGCTCTGTCTCTCCTTTCCCTTAGCTCTCCCCCTCTCCTCTCCCTTAGCTCTCCCCCTCTCCTCTCCCTTTTTCTCTATCTCTTCCTATGTTCTCTTGCAGCAACAGCACCACACAGCACCACTGAAGAACAGAGCGCAGCACTAGGCCTCCTCTGCAACCATTGCACACAGCAGCATAGCCTTCCACCAGCTCAACTGCCTGCTGCCAGCAACCACACACAGCAGCGCCCACAGCAGCTTCAGCACCGCCGCAGCTCCCCTCTGCTCTGGAAACTTAGCCCCCATCGAAGGTCTTCCAGCTGCTGCATCCGAACAATTTTCCTCTGCTACAACTCCCTCTACTCCAGCACACAGCCGTGCTCCATCATCTACAACAGCCACGGCCAGCTTTTCTCTCTCTCTCTCTCTCTCTCTCTCTCTCTCTCTCTCTCTCTCTCTCTCTCTTATTTTTCGTTCCTTTTATTTGTTTAGTTTTCTTTTCTTTCCAGTTTTTTTTAGCATTGAATAATTGTTAAACTTTGTTTTGTGAATTTTAATTAAAGCATCAATTTTTAATTCCCTCTCTTGGTTGTTATTATTTAATTTAAATTGCATTCATCCTTGTCTTATTTTAGTAACATTAAAGTTTGTGTTTTTATCGTGTTCCATTATTGTTTGCGTATTTTAAATTCTTATTGAGTTCGTGTTTGCATTCAAATTATGGTCCTTGGTTCAATTTCATAGTTTTGTTAGAGGTTTGGTTTTTATTGCGCGCGTGATTGTTTAATTGAGTTTCCATTGCGCATCTTTGATTCCATGTTCTAGGTTGCCATATTTTATTAACACATGTTTCAGTGTTTCCATGAGTAGATTAGAGTTTCCGTTTTTGCTCTCAATTTCAGTGCATGCTAGGTTTAGAGTTTTAATTCGCGTGTTATTTAATTTGTCAAAAGTAAAATTGAAACAACCTTGAAAATCCCGAATCTGAATTGAATTCAGTACATTTTTATTTTCGATTGGACGAACGTAAAATTTGAGATTAAAACGCATTCTCTGAGGAGACGATCTAGCAATTTGGCTGAATATTACACGACGTAACTCCTATACTTAGGATAACTTTTGAGCTGCTCATTTTTTGAGTGAGTCAGACATTGATCTTTGAAAAAACATATAAATATCTTCTTGGGTATTGAAAAATTTTGAAATTTAAAATTAAGTCAACTTTTATGTTCAAATATTACCTAACTTGATGGGAACATTGATCTTTGAAAATGCCTATAAATACCACCTTAGGTAATGAAAAATATACATAAGATAGAATACAAAAGAAGAGAAATTAATAAGCCTTTTGCTCAAATTCTTCTTGTGCTGAAATTCTCCTTGAGCTCCATCTGCCCACATCATTTTGTTGGAGAGAAAGAAATTCTCCTTGAGTTCAATTTGTTCACACCTTTTGCTGGAGAGGAATTCTATCATTTTGGTAGATTGAAAATATCGAAACTCGGTTCCGGGTTGCAATTCAATTTTTTTTAGAACCATTGGTGACTTCTAAAACTTTAGAACTTCATATATTCTATTTTTCTTTGATTTTTAGAAGTACAATTTAGATCTCAATTTGTATAACTTACTCTAAATTTTGAGAGTATTTTTTGTACGAAGATTTATTTTCCATCTTCTTGTACTTTGAACGATTCAAATGATTGATTGGATCGTTGGACCAAGCATAGGTTGGTGCTTGGAGAGGTTTTTCTCTTCCTGAAAAAGAGGGTAAATTTTGTAAGGTTTTTTTGTTCCACCCGAAAGGAACAAAATTTAGTTAACTCCTTAGGTGGTTGACCTAAGGCGAGGACATAGGCTGGGGTAAGTCGAACCTCGTAAAAAGTGGTGGTATTATTCTCTTATCCTTACTCTCCTTTTAATTTCAGCAACAATAAAACTTACGTGAATGCTTTAATACTTGAAATCATAAAGTAATACTTATTAGAATTTAAGTAAACCCAAAAAGGTCTAATTTGTTCTTGGGCTTGTGGAAACCGAAAGGGAGTACGTTAGTTAATCGATCTCTTGCAGAAACTGAAAGGAAGTACATTGATAGGTTAACGCCCAAAACTTGTTAGATGAAGGTTTAATTAAGTTCTGATATTGAAAATGTGTTTGGTTGTCATTGCAATATTCAAATTCATAAATCAACAACAAGAATTGAACATTCAATTGCAGGACATTTAAATATTCCGAATTGATTTCTTGTCTTGTGGTTGTTGTGTGTGAATGGTAAATTAATTGATTGTATTTATTAATTGTGAATTGATTAAAAGGAAATGGGAGTTAGTGTGTATTGCCTAATTAACGAAAATACGAGAAAACCTTAAAAGATTGTAAAAAGAGACAAGAGCTCATAAAGAGGATCAAAGAAATTTTTAATAAACCCAATTCACCCCCTTCTTGGAACTACACCTTAGGTTTCAATTGGTATCAGAGTAAGGTTATAGCAAAACCTAATAAGTAGCTATATAAAGATCTAAATGGCACAAATAGGAGTAACTCCCTTTGGTGAGGGTCAATCCTCAACTAGGCCACCTATTTTTTGTGAATTAAATTATACCTTCTAGAAGCAACGAATGAGAATCTACCTTTAAACTATGGACTGGAAGGCATGGAACATTGTAATAAATGGAAATTTAATCCCCACTAAGCTAGTTGATGGAAAAGAAGTACCAAAAGAAGATAAAGAACTAAATAACTCAGATTATAAAATGTTGCAAATTAACTCAAGTGCAATAAACGCTTTATACTGTGCACTTGATGCAAATGAGTTCAATAGAGTAATGTCATGTAAAACAGCCAAAGAGATTTGAGATAAATTAGAAGTAAACTATGAAGGCACAGTAGATGTTAGGGAAAGTAGAATCGATATGTTAACCAGTGAATATGATGCCTTTAGGATGAACTCCGATGAAAGTATAACAAACATGTACACTAGGTTCACCCATATCATAAATTCACTTAGTACCTTAGGAAAAACTTATTCCACCCATGAGATGATCCGTAAAATTCTAAGAGCACTCCCATCTATTTGGGAACCAAAAGCCACAGCCATTACGGAAGGAAGAAATCTTAAAAAAACTTCTTTAGATGAACTCATAGGATCTCTTCTAACCTATGAAATGATATTGAAAGAAAGAAGTACAGAAAACAAAAATAAGAAATCTATAGCTCTAAAAGCTTTGAAATAATATTCAAGTGAGGAAGATAATGAATTTAGTGAATTAGAAGACAAGAACTTAGCTCTAATAACTAAAAGGCTTGGAAAATTCTTAAGAAGAAATAAAAAATTCACAAGAAAATTTAATGGATCAAAAGTTGAAAAAGGAGAAAGCAATAAAAAGGAATACAACAATAAAAATGATCCTCCCACTTGCCATCACTATAAAAAGGTCGGACACATCAAACCAGAATGTCCACAACTCAAGAAGGAAAAGAAGAAAAAGAAGCCTGCAATGAAGGCAACTTGGGATGACACTAGTTCCAGTGAATCAGAAAGTGAGCCAAGTGATCGAGAAGTAGCGAACATGTGCTTCATGACGCATAACGAAGAGGTAAACTCTTATTATTCCCTCTCTGAAGATTCGTGTAATGAGTCTTGCAGTAATTCATGTGAAAATATGCCATCTTATAAAGAACTTCAAGCTGAATTACTCTTTCTACATAACAAGTTCATTAAAATCTTGAAGAGGAACACAAACTTGAAAGAACAAAATGAAGCACTTAAAAATCAACTTGAATCTGCAAAATTTGTTGAAGAAGAAAAAGATTTAAACATTGAAGAACTTGAGAAAAAAGTAGATAACTTATCTAAAAAATTAGTTGTCTCAAGTAAATGAAGATAGCAAGATTATGCAAGAAATAAATAATCTCAAAAATCAAATTCAAGAGAAAGAAAAGGTCATCTATAACTTTACCAAAGGTAAGGATAGCTTTGAAAAGATGGTAGGACAACAAAGGATGACAAACAACAAAGAAGGAATTGGTTATAATAGAGCCTCAAACAAAAGAAAGAAAAACTTGTATATGAGATATTTTGTAAATCAATCTAAATATTATGCAAGTACTTCATCAACAAATATTCATGAGCACACCACGTGCTACATGTGTAAAAAGAAACGACATATAATGTTTAATTGTCCACTTAAGAAAAAGTATACAAAAGTAAAAGATGAGTGGAAGATAAATGCTAAAATTAAGCAAAATTTAAAGAAAATTAAGAAGGTTTGGATTCCAAAAGTAACAACTTGAATCCTTTCTTGTAGGTTTGCTTTGTGGATGTTCAAGGCATATGATGGGAGATAAATCTAAATTCACCTCTCTCACTCCAAAGGATGGAGGATTTGTTACCTTCGGTGACAATGCAAAAGGAAAGATCATTGGAATAGGTAAAATAGGTAAAGACTCCTCACTTTCTATAGATGATGTCTTGTTAGTAGATGGTCTAAAGCATAATCTACTAAGTATTAGTCAACTTAGCGATAAAGGATGTGAAATAATATTTAAGAGAGACAAATACATAATACGAGATTTTAAGAATCAAAATACATTATTCACTGCACTTAGAATGAACAATGTTTATTACATAAATCTTAATAGTTTAATCCCTCAAGACATAACTTGCCTAGCAGCCATAAGTGAAAATAGTTGGCTTTGGCATAGGAGGTTAGGACATGCTAGCATGGATCTTATATCCAAACTCTCCAAAAAGAAGAAACATATATCAACTAGTAGACCCCTAGAACTTATACACTTAGACTTGTTTGGTCCTACTAGAACCCAAAGTTTAGGAGGAAAACAATACGCCTTTGTAATTATTGATGATTACTCAAGATACACATGGGTGTTGTTCCTAACTAATAAAGAAGAAGCTTGCAACTCATTGATCACTTTATGTAAGAAGCTTCAAAATGAGAAAGGGTATAATGTCTCAAATATTAGAAGTGACCAAGGAAGAGAATTTAAGAATCAAAATGTTGAAAATTTTTGTAATGAACATGGCATAAATCACAACTTTTCAGCACCTAGAACTCCACAACAAAATGGAGTTGTGGAAAGGAAAAATAGAACCCTCCAAGAAATGGCAAGAACCATGCTTAATGAAAATGACCTACCCAAATATTTTTGGGTTGAAGCTATAAATACAGCTAGTTATATAGTTAATAGGGTCTCCATTAGATCAAACCTAAACAAGACACCCTATGAGTTGTGGAAAGGAAGAAGGCCTAATATAAATTACTTTCATATCTTTAGGTGTAAGTGTTTCGTTCTAAATAACAAAGACAACTTAGGAAAATTTGATGCTAAATCGAATGAAGGCATTTTCTTAGGATACTCCACAAATAGTAAAGCCTATAGAGTTTGCAACAAAAGAACACTCACCATAGTTGAATCAATTCACGTAGACTTTGATGAATCTAGCTTTTTTTCAAGAGAAGTTAAAAATGAAGAAAAAGATGATATGTTCAAAAAGGAGGATGAGATAGAAATCAAAGAGAAAAATGAAATAAATGAAGAAAATTCAAAAGATGAACTCATAGAAAATATGGAATTACCAAAAGAATAGAAATATAAGAAAAATTATTCTCAAGAACAAATTATAGGTGAACCATCTAGAGGTGTGACCACTAGATCTTCACTAAAGAACCTTTGCAATCATTATGCATTCCTATTCCAAAATAAACCTAAAGATATTTAAGAATCCCTTAAGGATGAATCTTGGATAGTTGCAATGTAAGAAGAATTAAACCAATTTGAAAAAAGTCAAGTATGGAAATTAGTACCCAAACGGGAAAATCATTCGATTATAGAAACTAAATGGGTATTTAGGAATAAAAAGGATGAAAATGGTATAATCATTAGAAAAAAAGCTAGACTTGTAGCAAAGGGGTACAATCAAGAAGAAAGAATAGATTATGATGAAACCTTTGTCCCCGTAGCTAGAATGGAAGCTATTAGAAATGTTGTTAGCTTATGCTTCCCATAAAGAATTTAAGTTATATCAAATGGATGTCAAAAGTGTATTCTTGAATGGGTATATTAATGAAGAGGTATTTGTTGAACAACCCTCTGGTTTTGAGGATATTAAAAATCCTAACCATTTTTTTAGACTAACTAAGACTTTGTATGGACTAAAACAGGCCCCTAGGGCTTGGTATGAAAGACTTAGTGGATTTCTAATTGAGAAAGAATTTTTAAGAGGAAAAATTGATAGCACCTTGTTCATTAAAAATATGGAAAATAATATACTTTTAGTTCAAATCTACGTAGATGATATAATATTTGGTGCTACAAATGAACATCTATGTAAAGAATTTGAAAAATGTATGTAAGAAGAATTTGAAATGAGCATGATGGGGGAATTAAACTATTTTCTTGGACTACAAATTAAACAAGAAAAAAATGGGACTTTTATAAGTCAAACAAAATACATAAAAGATATGATACAAAAATTTGGTATGGAAAATAGTAAACCCATAGACACACCTATGAGTACCTCGATCAGCCTAGATAAAGATGAAAAGGGAAAATCCATAGACACAAAGCACTATAGAGGCATGATTGGAAGTCTATTATATCTAACAGCTAGTAGACTCGCTATAATGTTTAGTGTGTGTATGCGTGCACGTTTTCAATTAGCACCTAAGGAATCACACCAAATTGCTGTTAAAAGAATCCTAAGATACTTAATAGGCACAATGGACTTAGGACTATGGTATCCTAAAGACACCAGTTTTGAAATGATCAGTTATTTAGATGCGGACTATGCCGGTTGTAAGATAGATAAAAAAAGAACAAGTGGCACATGCCACTTTTTAGGAAGATCTTTAGTTTCTTGGTCTTCTAAGAAACAAAATTCCGTGGCTTTGTCAACTGCTGAGGCCGAATATGTAGCAGCTGGCAGGTGTTGTGCACAAACTCTTTACATGAAACAACAATTAAAAGACTTCAATTTCAACTACACAACTGTACCAATTAAGTGTGATAATACGAGTGCAATTAACATATCTAAAAATCATATTTCACACTCAAGAATAAAACACATTGACATAAGACACTACTTCTTAAGAGATCATGTTCAAAAAGAAGACATAAATCTAGAATTTATCAATAAAAATGACCAATGAGCTGATATCTTTACTAAACCACTCTCAGAAGATAGATTTATAACCATAAGAAGACAACTTGGTCTATTTCATAATAGAGAAGTAAACTAAAAGAACAAGGCTTAAAGAAAAATCCACAGTTAATAAACTGTCTCTATGGTCACCTAGGATTTGTCTATTTTGAGTGATTAAAATTTATTTTGGCATGTACTTTAATGTGTTTTATAATGCAACACTTAGCTTGAATTGCTTTCCTTGTTTCTTGAAACATAGGCTCATTATAAATGAGATGCAGCATGCTACATGTGGATGTTTGAGATATGATGTTGAATCTTGGCATGAGTGAGAAGTATGTGGTCATATGTACATTTTAATGTTTACCCTTTTTGATTGATGTCAAAAGGGAGAGTAGTATTTGAGCAAAAATACTATTTGAGCATGTTGAGCGTCATTGAGCAATAAGCATGATCGGTCTTGAATTTACAAATTGTTAAAGTAATGCTTATTGTAAGGGGGAGTAGAATGATGCTAGTTGTAAGGGGGAGATTTTTTTTAACGCGTATTCATATTTTTTTTGTTTCTCATTTGTCATCAACAAAAAGGGAAAGATTGTTGGCCTAACATAGCTTTTTAATCTTGTTTTGATGATAACAAAATGAAGGATATTTTAACATGTGGTGTTAAGTAATGTGTTTTTGGGTAAAATGACTCTCAAAGTTGATAAACTAAAAGCTCAATGCTAATCTAGTGGAAGCTCCTCAAAATATCAAAGGTAATGAACGACAAATGAAGAAGTTAAGGGCAAGCAAACTCAAAGTCAAAAGTGAACCTCAAGAGGCTGAAGAAGGCTAAAGGACCTACTGATATAAGGAGATCACAATTAGAAGGACTGTTGTAAGTACTTTTAAACCAAATGTCATTTAGATATGTGAAACACTTATAAATCCAAAGAAACTAAGAAACACCTTGTTAAAAGAGTTTAAAATTTATTTTTAAAATTAAAGTAACAAATGTCTTAAAAGAAAGAAAGTTTTCAAAAATAAAAAGAAGCCAGGCACCTGACAGAAGATTGTCTGTCTATGGACAGACGACTGGAAAAATTTGAGTGTTTTAAATTTAAGACAGTGTCCTAGAAGACGACTGCTAACATTCTGAGTTTCAGATTTAACCATGGCAGACGATGACCACGCGGAGCAGATTTCAGATCTCAAACGGGAAGTTCTTTTATAAAATTTTGAATTTTAAAATTAAGTCAACAATTTTTTTTTTATAAATATTACCTAACTTGATGGGGATATTGATCTTTGAAAAAGCATATAAATACCTCATTGGGTAATGAAAAATTTTGAATTTTAAAATTAAGTCAATAGATCTTTTTCAAATATTACTTAACTTGATGAGAATATTGATCTTTGAAAAAGCATAAAAATACCTCCTTTGGTAATGAAAAATTTTGAATTTTAAAATTAAGTCAACAATTTTTTTTTTCAAATATTACCTAACTTGATGGGGACATTGATCTTTGAAAAAACACAAAAATACCTCCTTGGGTAATGAAAAATTTTGAAATTCAAAATTAAGTCAACATTTTTTTTCAAATATTACCTAACTTGATGGGGACATTGATCTTTGAAAAAGCCTATAAATACCACCTTAGGTAATGAAAAATATACATAAGATAGAATACAAAAGAAGAGAGATTAATAAGTCTTTTGCTGAAACTCTTCTTGTACTGAAATTCTCCTTGCTACATTTGTCCACATCATTTTGTTGGAGAGAAAGAAATTCTCCTTGAGTTTAATTTGCTCACATCTTTTGTTGGAAAGGAATTCTACCATTTTGGTAGATTGAAAATATCAAAACTCGGTTCCGGGTTGCAATTCATTTTTTTTTTGAACCATCAGTGACTTTTAAAACTTTAGAACTTCATATATTCTATTTTGCTTTGATTTTTAGAAGTACAATTTAGATATCAATTTGTACAACTTGCTCTAAATTTTGAGAGTATTTTTGTACGCAGATTTATTTTCCATCTTCTTATACTTTGAACGGTTCAAAGGATTGATTGGATTGTTGGACTAAGCATAGGCTGGTGCTTGGAGAGGTTTTTCTTTTCCTGAAAAAGAGGGTAAATTGTGTAAGGTTTTTTTGTTCCACCCGGAAGGAACAAGATTTAGTTAACTCCTTAGGTGGTTGACCTAAGGCGAGGACGTAGGCTAGGATAAGCCAAACCTCGTAAAAAGTGATGGTGTTATTCTCTTCTCCTCTCTCTCCTTTTAATTTCAGCAATAATAAAACTTGCGTGAATGTTTTAATACTTGAAATCATAAAGTAATACTTATTAGAATTTAAGTAAACCTAAAAAGGCCTAATTTGTTCTTGGGCTTGCGGAAACCGAAAGGGAGTATGTTGGTTAATCGATCTCTTGCTAAAACTGAAAGGAAGTATGTTGATTGGTTAACACCCAAAACTTGTTAGCTGAAAGTTTAATTAAGTTCTGATATTGAAAAGGTGTTTGGTTGTCATTGCAATATTCAAATTCATAAATCAACAACAAGAATTGAACATTCATTTGCAGGACCTTTAAATATTCCGAATTGATTTCTTGTCTAGTGGTTGTTGTGTGAATGGTAAATTAATTGATTGTGAATTAATTTAAAGGAAATAGGAGTTAGTGTGTATTGCCTAATTAATGAAAATACGAGAAAACCATAAGAGATTGTAAAAAAGACAAGATCTCATAAAGAGGATCAAATTTTTTTTTAATAAACCCAATTCACCCCCCCTTTTGGAACTACACCTTAGGTTTCACTATCAACATGCAAGAGATATGATAGTCATGCATTTCAAAACATAAGCAGATTCATAAAGTATAAATCAATGATAGATTTAAAGTGATACCAATTGTTACACCATTTGTTTGGAAGCTCCTCCTAAGTTTGTGCACTCAATAAAAAATCTAGAAAGCATCTTTACTATGCTTTAGACCTAACTCACGTCTAATTTGTAAGAATCTATATTCCGGAAGTGGTTTGGTGAAAATATGAGCCCACTGCTCATTTGTGCACACAAACTCAAGTGCCGCATTCCCTTTCTACACATGATCACAAAGGAAATGATGTCTAATATCAATATGTTTAGTTTGTGAATGTGAGATGAGATTTTTAGAAATATTAATTGCACTAATATTATCACATTTAATGGGAATCGTATTGTAGTGCAATCCAAAATCCGTAAGTTGTTGTTTCATATAGATCGTTTGAGCACAACAACTTCCAGCCATAATATATATTGCTTCGGTTGTGGATAAAGCAACTGAGTTTTGTTTCTTGGAGAACCAAAAAACCAAAGATTGTCCTAAATAGTGACAAGTGCCACTAGTACTCTTCCTATCAACCTTACTACTGACAAAGTCAGCATTAGTATAACTAACAATCTCAAATTTCGCATGCTTAGGGTACCATAAGCCTAATTCCACAGTTCTAACTAGGTACCTAAGAATTCCTTTGACTGCTAATAGATGAGACTCCTTAGGATTGGCCTGAAACCTAACACACATGCACATACTAAACATGATATCAGGTCGACTAGCTATGAGGTATAGGAGACTACCAATCATGCCACGATATAATTTCACGTCTACAGGGATTCTTTGCTCATCTTTATCAAGATTGATGGAAGAACTCATAAGAGTGCCAAGAATTTTACCATCTTCCATATTAAATCTCTTTAGCAAGCCCTTAACATATTTAAATTGGAAAATGAAAGTCTCATATTTAGCCTGTTTAATTTGCTGTCCTAAGAAGAAACTCAATTCACCCATCATGCTCATTTTGAATTTACTTTGCATGCATTTCGAAAACTCGTTACATAAATCATCATTAGTTGCTTCAAAAATAATATCATCAATATAAATTTGAACAATGAGCATATCATCATTTTTAGATTTTATGAAAAGTGCAGTGTCAATTTTACCACAGGTAAACCCATTTTCTAATAGAAAACCATTAAGCCTCTCATACCAAGCTCTAGGAGTTTGTTTCAATTCGTACAAAGCTTTAGACAACTGGTATACATGATCAAGATATTTGTGATTTTCAAAACCGGATGATTGTTCTACATACACTTCTTCATTAATGTGGCCATTAAGAAATGCGCTTTTAACATCCATTTGATACAATTTAAAGTTCTTAAAAGCAGCATAAATAAGCAATATATGAATGACTTCCATTCTAGCTATATGAGCATAGGTTTCATCAAAATCTATCCCCTTTTCCTGATTATATCCCTGGCAACTAGTCTAGCTTTATTTTTTGGTTACTACCCCATTCTCATCCTTCTTATTTCTATATACCCACTTAGTTCCAATCATTGTATGTTCATTAGGCCTAGGAACTAGGGTCCACACTTTACTTCTTTCAAATTGGTTAAGCTCTTCTTGCATAGGTATTACCCAAGACTCATATTCCATGACTTCCTTAATATTTTTAGGCTCTTCTTGGGATAAAAAAGCAAAGTGACTCGCTAGGTTTCTTAAGGAGGACTGGGTGACTATACCACGTGAAGGTTCACCTATAATTTGATCTAAAGGATGGTTTCTAATGTATTTCCAATCCCTAGGTAGTTCTTGGACCTCACTTTCAACTTTATAATTTTCAATTGATTTATCATTTGCTTCTGAATTGATGTCCACATTATTTTCAATAGAAAGCTTATCTAAACCTTTTCTAATATCAATATCATCTTCATCATTTCTTTTAGAAAAAAAGATTAAATTCATCAAACACAACATGAATAAATTCAATAACAATTAGTGTTCGTTTATTGAAAACTCTATATGCTTTACTATTAAGTGAATAGCCTAGGGAAATACTTTCATCAGATTTAGAGTCAAATTTCCCTAGATGTTCATTATTTTTAAGTACAAAACATTTACAACCAAAAACAAGAAAATAAGAAATATTAAGTTTATGGCTGTTCCATAATTCATATGGAGTCTTATTAAGTGAAGGCCTGATTAATACTCTATTCATGACATAACATGCAGTATTCATAACTTCTGCTCAAAAATATTTGGGTAATATATGTTCATTTATCATTATCCTACCCATTTCTTGAAAGGACCTATTCTTTCTTTCTACAACTCCGTTTTGTTGTGGGATCCTAGGTATAGAAAAATTATGTGATATGCCCTCTAAGTCACAATAGTTTTCTATGCCATCATTTTTGAATTCAGTTCCCCTGTCACTTCTTATGTGAGTGATTTTATAGCCCTTTTTATTCTGAATTCTTCTACATAATTTCGTGAATTGTTCACATGATTCATCTTTATGAGAAAGGAATAACACCCATGTGAACCTAGAAAAATCATCCACAATAACAAAAACATACAATTTTCCACCTATATTTTGAACTTGATTAGGACCAAATAAATCTAAGTATAACATTTTAAGTGGTCTAGTAGTAGATATGAATTTCTTTTTCTTAAAACTTGATTTTGTTTGCTTACCCATTTGACATGCATCACAATTTTTATCTTTTACAAAATTTGTTTTAGGTAAGCCTTTAACCAAATCCTTTTTCACAAGTTTTGATAACAAATCCATACTTGCATGTCCTAAACGTATGTGTCATAACTAGTTAGCTTCATCTATTGCAGAAAAACATGTAACTTGTTAAGAAGCTAAATTATCAAAACTAGTTGTATACACATTTTCATGATGTTTAGCTGTAAAAAGTACTTTATAATCTGATTTACTCTCAACAATACATTTATCATTTTCAAAAGACACTTTGTACCCTTTATCACATAATTAGCTAATACTCAACAAATTAAGTTTCAAACCATCAACAAGCAGTACATTATCAATAACTAGGGAAGGTTCTTTACCAACCTTACCTACGCCGATGATTCACCCCTTTGCATTGTCGCTGAATGTCACGTATCCTTGATCTTTAGGAGTGATGGATGCGAACTTAGCTTTGTCACCGGTTATATAGTGTGAGTACCCACTATCCAGGTACCACTTGTCCTTGGAGGAGGACGATCTCAGATATATCTCAACGTCCCGTGTCATTAGGCACAAGTTTGCAATCTCAGAGTCGCTACTATTTGACTCTAAATCGTTGCTGTTTTTTTTATCCCACGAGGTACTTGTTTTCATGACTTTCTTCTTTTTCCTAAACTCCTTTTTCAGCAAAGGGCAATCCGGTTTGATATGCACGACTTTGTTGTAATTATAGCACGTGGGAGCATTCAATTTTTATTTTATTTTACTAGACTCTCCCTTTTCAGATGCAGACTCCCTAAACTTTTTGTATGGCTTACTGTTCCTCTTGAAGAACCTGCTGAATTTTCTAGTAAGCATAGCTATGTCATCCCTAGATTTAGGTTCACTACACTCACTAGAAGTATTAGTAGACGTTTTTAATGCAGTCACCTTTTTGATCCTATTGTGCTCATTCAGTCTCTCATTAATAGATGTTGGCCTTATAAGGCTTAACATCCTATTTTGATGTTAACAAAAAAATGAAACTTAACATATTTGTTGAGTAATGATATTTCAGGATTTAAGAAAGAGAATGTGCTAAAAGCTTATACTTCAAAGAAGGATGATCATATGAAGCTTAAAGCATGAATTTCAAGATGATATTTTAAAACTTGAAGTATATGAGAGAGAGCTTGAAAGTACATCAAAGCTTGAAGAAAAACAAGAGAGGCAAAAAGAAAGCAAAGCAAGAGAAAGCTTAAAATATATTGAAGCTCAAGGACAAGATGAAGTCAAAGAAAGACAAACATGAAGACTTAAGTGCTTAGAATGTCAAAGTCTTAAGAAGTCTTTATGTAAGTATTTCATTCGATCTCAATATGGATACATGAAACTCTTAGGTTAATTACTTAGACCTAAATACCTTTTTAAATACTTGAAAAATATTTTTATGAGGTTAGAAGTTATTTCAAAAAGGTTAAAATTGTTTTTGGAATGAAAAGCACTAAAACGGGATTTTTCCAAATTCTAATATTTTTTATATATCTGTATTGATGAGAATTTTTATATATCAAAAACTCATTATTTTAAAAAGTGTTCAATATTAAAGTTATGAGATTTTCTCTTAGATTTCTGTTGATACTAAGAACATCCAATTTGAAGTTATATAGAAAAACTTATGACCAAAATACTGAAGGGTGATCGAAACTGTCAGCACCTTAACAAACTGACTAGTCAACCAACTAACCAAAATGAACTAGTTTTGTCAGCCAACTAATAGGTTAGCCAATTGACCATTTTGACCCGTGTTTAGTCAGCCGACTGACCATTTAACGGAATCAATTTTTGGCAAATAGAAAGGTCTCAGTCGCCTGTCCAGTTGGCTGACCCTGTATAAACACCTACCCAGTCGCCTATCCAGCCAACTGACCCTACGGGAATTTAAATTTTGAACTTCAACGGGAAAATTCTAAAAATTAGTTTTTTAAATCTAAATATTATAAAAACTTGGGGGACACTTCAAGCAACTTGGGAGAAAAGGAAACTCACTCTATAAATACATGATTTTGCAAATCAAATTAGACCAAGAAATTGAAAATCAATTCTCAAAGTTGAAACTATCATACTCTTAAATCTTTCATGCTCTCATCTTTGCACATCTGAATTGCTGAGATTTTTTGGAAGTAAATGATCAATCCTTCTCTGTGTTTCTGAATTATTGATTCTCATCTAGAAGGAAAACTTGGTAAAATCTCTCTTGAGCTTCAATTGTATTTCATATTGATATTTTGATTGAAGTATATAGTATTTGAAATTGTACTAATCCACCCTATCTGAGGGTAATTCTTGTACACAGATTATTGATATTCTTTTTGTAGATTTTATGATTCAAGGATTGTTTGGATCGTTGTCCAAGCATGGGGTATCGCTTGGAGAGGCATTGCTCTAACCTAGTGAAGGAGTGTTCGAGTGTGGGGTATCGCTTGTAAGATTTTGTTCCACCTGGAAAGGAAGTGGTTTAGTGGAATCCTTTGGTGGTTTTCCAAAGGCGAGGACGTAAGTTGGGGATAAGTTGAACCTTGTAAAAATTCTGTGTCACTCTCTTTCCCTTATGCTCTTTACTTTCAGCATATATAAACTGCATGGATGTTTTAAATTTCTTAATCACTACGTGGATTAGATATTAAATAAACTTAATCTTAATTTTTTTTTTGGGATTGCGAAAATTAAAAGGGAATACGTTGGTTGATCCATACTTTGCGGAAACCATAAGGGAGTACATCGATTGGTGAAACACCCAAAGACTTTTTAACTGAAAGTTTATTTAACGTCTAAACTTTTGGAAAGAGTATTGGGTTTTATATTGCACTTCATTTTGAGAAAGCAAATTTATTATAACAAAGCTTGCATTAACCATAGGGCTTGAATCAAATTTTCATATATATAGGGCTGCAAACGAACAAAAGCTGAATCTTATATCTTAGTTTGGATATTGTGGTTGATTGGAAAAATTGATTGGTTTGGTTGATTGATTGGTTACTTGATTGTTTAAGTACTTGTGTTGTGGATTGAATATTGTTTTAAGTATTTCTTGTGTATTTGATAAATCAACAAGAAGTCAAGAATTCTTAAAAAAAATTAAAAGAAAATTTTTAAATCCAATTCACCCCCCCTTTTGGGACTACACCTTAGTTTTCAATAGCCAACTCATAAGTGATAAGCGAATCTATCAATTCATCTAATGACATAGCATTAAGGTCTCTACCCTCAGATATGGCCGTAACCTTTGCTTTCCAAACAGGAGGCAAACCACTAAGGACTTTCCTAATAATCTCATACGTAGGATAGGTCTTACCTAATGCATGCAGTGAATTAATGATGTTTGTGAATCTAGTGTACATGCTCTGAATGGACTCACTAGTGTTCATCCTAAATGCTTCATACTCACTGGTCAACATATCAATCCTACTATCTTTTACATCTCTAGTACCCTCATATGTGACCTATAACTTATCCCATATCTCCTTAGTAGATGAACATGCCATAACTCTATTAAATTCATTAACATCAAGACCACAATACAGATTATTCATGGCAGTAGTGTTTAAACTAATAGCTTTCATATCATCATCAGTGTATTCCTCTTCAGTTTTAGGAACTCTAGTTGTATCTTCAGTTTTCGTAGGAACATAGTTTCCCTTAGAGACAACTTTCCACACCTTTTGGTCAATATTCTGAAGATAGATGCGCATCCTCTGTTTCCAGAAGGTGTAATTGACACCACTGAAAATTGGAGGGCGTGTGGAAGAGGGTCCCTTAGGGAAAGGGGTTACAGTACTATGAGTCATTTAGATCTTTTGCAAAATAACTATTAAGTCTAAGCTACTAGGCTTTGATACCAATTGTTAGCTTTACTGTAATCCTAAGAGAGAGGGGAGGGGGGGGGGTGAATTGGTATTTTAAAATTTAATCCCCTAGGTCAATCCACTAGTAGCAGTATTACACAAGACTAAGGTCAATCTAGTGCGTATAAAATAAATCAGTATATATATTCAGTGGAAATTAAACTGCATAAGTAATTTAATTAAACATGCACAATAAAGCAATAAATAGAGACGACACCAGAAATGTTATCGAGGTTCGGCAAACTGCCTACGCCCCCGCCTTGGCTCACAAGCAAAAGGATTACACTATAGGCTCATTTAATGGGTGGAGCGGCACCTAAGTACAACTAGGTCAATTAGCACGAGACTGATCTCAACCTTTACAACCAATCCTTACGGGCTGGATTATCGCCCTCTCAGGCCATGCCTGAAATACAATAGTATTTCAATACAAGATGCGTACAAATAAAATGCTTCTCAATCAAGCAGATTTGTACCAGTAATAATCATAACACACCAATCATGTAAGAACAATAAACTCAATGGTGTATATGTGCAATCAACACTCTAAAAATATTGATTATCTCAAATCAAGCACAAGAGTGTATCTACAAGTAAATTTTGAAGCTAAGTAATGATAAAATCTCAATCTCAGTTTAGGGTTTCAAAGATTCAAGCCAATGGAAATTTAGAATATCTCAAAAAATAGTTTGCTCAATATCAAGCACAAAGAGATATTCAAATCTGAGCTTGTAGAAAATATTTTTGCACACAAAAATTCAAGCCCTAATGAGTCTTGCAATAATAATGCAAAGACTCATAAAGCTATGATATTTTTTCCCAACCAAAGATTTACTATATAAAATCAAGGGGAAAAAATATTTTCTTAACCCTCAAATAAAAAATCAAACACACAAGAACATGCGAGGGTTTCTAGTAATAATACTCAATGAATAAAACACTCACAATACTAGATTTCTCAAAGGAATAAAAGTATTTGATTGTATGTGCTTAGTATGAAAAAATAGGATTTAGAAATTTTCAGAGAGTTTTTTGCTAATAAGTTTGCTAATTGTCTACTAATCTAAGCAAATGAGCCCCTATATATAGAGAAGGGCTAAATTTTGACCGTTTGGGACATATGGGTAATTATTAAAATTATTTTAAAACTATTTAAAAAAATTAACCCCATTTAACCTTTATTAACCGTGATAAAAATTAAAACAACCTGAGAGTTTTGGGCGCCTGATCCACGGTTCGGTCGCCCAAACTGACACAATAAAAAAGTTGATTTTTGAAGTTCGATCGCCTGAGTATGGATTCAGTTTGCTGAACCAAGGCGATTTCCATTCTGTCCGAGGTTTGGTTGCTTGGTCCTAAGTTCGGTAGCCTAAGGCATTTTTGAACGTGAAGTTCAGGCTGTCGAGTTGGTGGGAAAAGTCAGAGTACTGAGGACTATACGTTCCTTTTGGTTCGCTTGCCCGAGACCAAGTCAACTGTAAAGACCTGAAGAATTATAATATTCACTAATAAAAGAAAAGAGGAAAAAGAAACTTAATAAGGGGGAAAAAGTAGGGTTCATCGACGAATCCTCCAGCCTCGTCGACGAACTCCCTATTAGATTCGTCGCACACCACGTGTGCCATTGATGAAAGATTACCAAGAGGGCTATTTCAAGGCTTGAAATTCATTGATGAAGGTTATTAATTTGTCGATGAATTCCTTTCTTGGAATGGTCGACGAGGTGACATGTCTCGTCGACAAAGCCAGGAATATAAATAGCTCAAACTCGGGTTTTTAGTGCAGAATTTCGTCCAACTTACCTTTTCTCTCTCTAAAAGTCGGTGCTCCGTCCTCTTTAGGTTTTCAGCTGTGATTTTCCTCGGTTCGATGATCAGAAGCTACCATAGTGATCCTGGATAGATTCTCTACAACATAATCGGAACGAAATGTTGGTTTGAGAAGTTTGGGAACCATCCCAAAATCAGGATAAGTGGATTATTTGAGTATTTTCAGTATTACTCAGTTCATTTGAGGCCAGATTCTGTATTGTACGTGAATGTACTAGAATTTTGTGAAGTAAAATTGGGGTATTATATTTTCAGGATTAGGGTGTTTTGGGACCTTGTAGGCAAGGGTTAAGGGCCCTAGTGGGTGGTATTTCAGGAACGTAGGTAAAATGATATATGGATTATAGTTTAGGAATTGTGTATATGTGGATTTGGGAAAGTATGTATGCGATAATTATTTAGGTAAATTCATTTGTTTGATTGGGAAATTATATGTGTATTATCTCAAGATGTTGAAGTTATAAATGCCGCATGTATGAGATTGTAAATAGCAGTTGGTGTTTAAATAGTCAGGTAAGAGAAATATGCTATGTTAGGAGATTTTAGTATGTGCTTCAGTATAAATTATACGTTTTACTAGATTATTATTCAGATTATAAAATATTAGTACAATAGAAAATGCAGATTTCAGAGCATGTGAATCCAATTATTTAATTGTGTAGCATGAGCTAGTAATAGAGCAGTGCAGTATTTATACAGTTTACAAATACCATGTTTTATAGTATATTAGAAGAAAATATCATGAGATATATATGTTTTATAGAATGATGAATTTTCAGTATACATATAGATAGAAATTATACAGTATACTTAGAACATGATTTACTGTATATGTACAAAAAAATATATTTTAAACAATTTCAGAACACCATGATTTCAGAACCGTAACACCCAAATACTCAAATATATAGTTATACAAACATTAAATATTTAGTCAGTTATTCAGATTTTTAGATTTATTCAGATTAGTTTTATAGTGTTATGGTTATTTTAAAATCAAGGTAAAACAGTAATATAGATATATCAGTTACATATGCATATAGTATCAGACCCTGATGGATCAGATTCAGTCAGCAGAGCACGGTACCGTAGCTATTTTCAGTTCAGAGTGCAACCATATAACTCAGATAGTATGTCGATATCAGCAGTCGATCGTGCCTATGTTTGGACAGGCTCCCCATTAGTTAGGATTGAGGAGGCTGATCTGACTTTCAGAGTTCAGTTGACTTATCCTGATCAGCCAGTCAGAATGGGTCCCACCTTCAGACCACACAACCCTGTCATGAGAGGTTAAATCATGACTTTCAGTTATCCATTCAGGAAATTTTATTAGTTATATATTTATATCTAGATTTACATAAATAGTAGACGTATCTATGAATATTAGAAGTATTATAATAAGAAAATTCAGAAAAATAGTTTATGTTAAGTAACATAGGTATAAGTTATACTATACATTATTTATACGTGTTTTCTCAGATGCAGTTATTTATGATATTACTAAATCAGATTTTACCAATAAGTAAACTCACTTGCCATAGACTAGCAATAGCATATTTCATCTTACTGAGCGTTGTCTCATCCTAATAATTTAACATTTTTCAGGTGATCCAATTAGGTGAGCAGATCAGACTCGTAGGTAGAGGGGACTACATTACTGCACTGACTGTAGGGGGAGTACTTTGGGCAGTCATTTTTGAGTAGTCCCTAGGTTTAGATGAGGATATTTTGAAAATGGTTATGTATGTATATTTTTGGAAGAATTCTGTCACTCTGGTATTGTATATATATGGTTGTGGTTGTATGTATTCTGCTTCTTGCTGCTTAGGTAATTTGTTGTGTCTCAGATTCCACGGGTCTTATTTGGGCCGTGATGAAGGTTTGATTTATATTACCAGGTATCAGAGCGATGGAATTTTACAGTTATATATATATATATAAAACATGAAAAATTCAAGTTGTTACATCAACATTCTGATTGGTCAATGGTTCGGTCGCCCGAAGCCTCACAGATTTTACCCTATAAGTCCAAATTTACTTCAATTAATTCCCCTGATAATATATGTGTTTTTGGGGACATCTTATGTGTATGTGCAAGGACTTAAGGTCTTTCTAAAGTCTTTTCAGCTTATTGCATCTACATGCATGATATGCAGTGATTATTACAGACCTTTTCCTAAATTACTATTATAGACCCGAATAAGCATAAAATAAATTACAATAAGAATAAGTCTTCTGGGTCTTTAGACTTTAAGTATTCTCAGCCATCAAGTGATCTTGCAAATGTGAACCTGCGCACAAACTTAATAGATATTAAATATTTGAGTATTTGTCATAATCAAAATCGGGTATGACCTATAAGATCAACACCTTTGTTCTCTCCTTTTTATTTTCTTGTCAATTTTTCATTGTTTGAAATCTAGTATGTGTGTGATGTATTGATCTGGGTGTTGATGATGGCTCTGTTTTAGGGTTTCAGTTGTAGGTGCGTGGGTGAAGACGAGTTATGCTCCTCTCAGTCTAGGTGAGTTAGTGGGTGAGTGGAACCTGGGTTGACTCGTGCGAGTTAACCTAATGAGTATGTGAATCAAACTTGGATGAGTGGACTTGGGGAACCCTGAGTGAGCCACGTGGGCTCTGTCATGTGCTCGAATCATGTGTGGGTTTTGATATTTGTAAGAACGGGCTAGAGTGAGTTGGGCTTGGGTGAGTTGTGAAATTGGAATAGCTTCCCAAGAGGGGGGGGGGGGTGAATTGGGTTTTAAAAATTTTATTCCACTTAGTCTTAGTTCTTTTGAGTTATAACAGTAATCAAAACTTAAACACAATCACAATCAAAACAATAAGATCAATCACTCAATCTTTGTAACAATAGCCCTGTATAAATATGAAAATTTGTTGAACTTGTTATAAGCCCTGTATCACAATTATTCTTCTTCCTAATATTCAGCTTTTAAATAAACTTTTAGATTAATAAGTCAAGGATGATCAACGAACGTAGTCCCTTTTGGTTTCCGCAATCAATGCTGATCAATCCAAAATAAATTATCTTTCGGTCTATTTGACAACCAAACATTTAGAATTGAATTTTATAGTAACCACACAGATTATATCTTTTTCTTAAAATATAAAGAGTAGGGTAGAGAAAGAAGAACACAGGATTTTTTACAAGGTTTGGCTTTAACACAGCCTACGTCCTCGCCCTTGGCAAAACCACCAAAGGATTCACTATTACTGTTCCTTTACCAGGCGGAACAATACAAACACTTCTTGGGTAAGGCTAGAGCCTACCTTCTCCAAACAATATCCCCTTGTTTGGTCCAACAATTCAGCACTCGAACCGTTAATTAACCTGTTACAAAGATATAAAACAAAGTGTACAAGAACTTGCTCCTCAAAGAGCTGATTAGTATAAATTGAAACACTATGTACTTCAGTAAATTTAGAACATGAATTTCAGAATGAAGCTCTTAGAAACTTATCACCATAGGTATCTTTCAATGGATGAAAGAATTAACAATTGATGCTCAACCACAATAAGAAACTCAGCAAGACTTTCAGAGATTTTCGTGAATGATAAGAGTAATAGCACACTTTCAGAATTTCAATAGGCTTTGAGAGAGTATGAGAGCTGAATTGATTTTTTGGTTTCTAAAACAATGACCCTTGAAGGTATTTATAGAGGTAGAAAGACTTCTTGCTTGTTCCCCAAGTTTACTTGGAGTAGTTTCCAAGTTTTAAATTTATTTAAGCTTCAAAAAATTTAAATTTCAAAAAATATATCCGTTGAAAATTTGAAAACTATTGCGAGCCAGACGACTATGAAGTCTTGGCAGTCATCTGTGTATATATTATAACTATAAAATTCATAGGCAGAGAGGTGGCAATCGTCTGTCCCCAGATTGGCATTCGTCTGTCACCAGAATAATTTAGTTTTAAAACAACTCAATAGGGTGGCAGTCGTCTGTCCATATGGTGACAGTTGTCTGTCCATGACCAAATCAGTTTTTCAATATACACAGAAGGTTGGCAGTCGACTGGAAGAACACTCACAGACGGCTCACTGGTCACTAGCAGTCCTCTGTCTATTACTTGACAGTCGTCTGTCGGTCTTCTAATTTGTGATAAAAATGCTTTAAAAGCATGCCAGTCATCTAACACTAGATAGACAGTCGTCTGTCAGCTGACTTTTAGACTTTTTTGATTTTTCTCTCTTTTGTTTATTTAGCTTTGGAATTTTAATCTTGATTTAACTCTTGAAGACCATGGTCCAAGATTTTAAAGACTAAGATTTCTAAGTGTGTTTGCCTAATGAGCTTCAAAATAAAAAATTCATATATGAATACACTTAGAAGTACTTACAAAGACTTTGTCCAAAGCTGATTTGACACTTTCTTTGCTTCAAGTCCTTTCAATGCTGCTCTTTAATCTTTCAGACTTCTATGAGCTTTCATTATGGATTTTTGGTATTCAAATGTGACTTTCTTTGTTCCTTGATCCTTGTAAGCTTTCATGTCAGGGTATGTGTAATTTGAGCAAATCATCTTTGTCTGTAATCATATCACTTGAAAATTCATTAAATAACTTTACTTTGTTATCATCAAAACCAAGAGTTTGTAAGCCTAATTAGGCCAACAAGTTGACTTTCAAAATAGGCCAAGGTTGAGCTAACTGGCCGGCCCAATTTAAATTTTAAAACAAGGCCACTTTTGATTTTTAAAAGAAATGGGCTAGTCCAATTTCAGTTTTAAAATAGGGCCTCTTTTGATTAAAAGAACGGGTCAACCCAATTTCAGTTTTAAAACAAGGCCTTGTGGGTTTTTGAAAATAGAATGGGCCTTGGATCTTTTAAGACCGAGATTGGGCTTTGGTTGGGTTAAATAAGAACTGGGCAGACTCAGGATGGACTACAGGTTCAGGTCTGAGGGGTAAGTGGGTACATGTTTCTACTTCAAAATAGAAACTGGGTCCAGGGGGTTTTAGATTGGGTTCGGGTCTGAACCTGAATTTAGGTCTAGGTTTGGGTGTTCGAGCTTAGATTCAAAATATGAGAGAGAAGGATACCTGTATACAAGCACTCGATCTAGCATCAAAGTGAATTCAAAGAAACAGGAAGGAGACTTAGAAATTTTACCTCCTTCTTCCAACTCCTCCTTTCTTCTTTTCCAGACTCCGGGTGTGTTTTGGCTTGAGGTGCTAGCTTATCTCTCCTGCAACTTCTCTCGGTCTTCTCCTTTTGTTGGACTCCTCTCTGTTCTCTGCACGTTCTAATGTAGAGTTGGTTATGCAATTTGGGAAGAATTTCTTCTTTGTAACTTTCTCCCTCTTCCAATTCTCGTAGGGTTTCTGTATGCTCTTTCTCTCTCTAAATTTCAGGAAAGTAATTCTGTGCTCATTCCCCCTCACTTGCTACAGTGCTGGGACTCCCTATTTATAGGGAGTTTGGGTTGACCTTTGGTTCCAAATTCCTCAGCAATTCCCCACCAACGACCTGTGTTAGGGAATAATTCCCCGCATGTGCGATCCATTTTTCCTGATTTTGTGAATTTTTGGCTAATCAATTCTCATTCTTTTTTTCATGCGCAGGTGAAGTTCCAGGAGGCAATTTGGGACTTGCAAGCTTTTTGGGTGCTCCTTGGTGGTAGCCTGGGAGTGGAGGGTTCAGAATCAGCTTTTGCTTTTTGTATCTTTTATTTATTTGTTTTTATTTTTCCGTATTTTCCTTTCTTCTGCTAACAGGTTTTATTCTTTCCCCTTTGCACAGGTGCACTAGGTAATCCAGATGGTAGCACAAGACTTGCGGGCTTGGCATCTTCTTTGCTTTTTTGTTTTTTGTATTTTTATTTATTTTTTTCATTTTTCTATATTTGCATGCTAATGTATGTACCCCCGAGTGAACTTTCTTGCAACATTCGTTTGTACATTCTTTTGTATTTTAACATTTTATATTATCTTGCATGCTCCCTGCAACTTCCCTTTGGTATGTTTAAATTCTACATGTGCATTTGCATTTGCACACACATGCGCTCTGCGCGGAATAACTGATGTACACATTCCCAAGTCACAAATCTTAGCATTGACCAATTTTGACTAAAGAAATTGACCAAACCAACTGACCAATTTTGACCAAACAAATTGACGAATGTTGACCAAAGCAATTGACCAATTTTGACCAAATTCGACCAAACAAACACGGTCATCAGGATATAATTTTAATGTCTAATACAAGCTGGTTCTAAAATTAAGACCTCATTTCAGACAGTCTGAAGATTTTGAAAGCTACAATTTAAAGTTTGAAAATTCCCGGGCTCGTGAAAATGTCAAGGACTCGATCAACTCAGCAAATTAAAAATTAGACTTAGAGATTAGGACACTGACCTGTTGTGAAGATTCAAAAATTGTAGGACCATACTAACGTTGAACAAAGACTCTTAAAGTTGAAGGACCATAAGGCTTAGCCTGCAATGACTTCAGGAACCAGGAACTCCACTAAGGGAATTAAAAGGACTCGACTTTTCTTTTGAAAATCCTGGGTACTCAGGGTTTTAATTTTAGAATTTCAGGCTTGTTAGATCTCAAAGCTAAGTCCTATTTTGCTAGGTTTGCTTAGGGTAGCCTGGTTAAAATTGGGGTGTCGACAAAAGATATCACTAGATGGGAGAGTTGCAGGTGAATTGTGGGTAGGTTTTGTGGTCGACTACTTAGGTGTGAGTGGATGTCCATAGATGCACTATTCTAGTGATGGAGGATCTAGACTTAGTGTTATGTTTGGACATTATATCTTTCTAGGGTATAAGAAAGGTGGATGTAAGCTGGGTGATCTTGTGGCAAACAAAAAGGTGATCGAGGACATGACTTTTGGTGATAAAATCATGGGGCAGCGTACTCAGGTAAAGGAAGAGAAACAAGTGCCAGAAAATTGCGGCAGCAACGAACATGTAATTCAAATGGATATAGATACTCATGGCAGAAATGCGGAGAGTTCTATCTTGAGTCAATAGTATCACAGTATGAATGGACATGTAATGTGTAATAATCCAAGAAATTCTTCTAGGCCTCGTCGATGAAGACCCGTCTCGTCAATGAGAAGATACCGAAAGGATGTTCTGGGCGATTCTGAATTTTGTCGACGAAGGGGAGAGTTCGTTGACGAATTTCCTCTTGACCTCATTGATGAATTTCCTCTTGACCTCGTCGACGAGGTGATGTGGTTCGTCGACGAATTCCACAGTATAAATAATGTTAAACAAGGATTTTTATGCAGAAATTCAGCGGAATTCTCTCTCTCTTCTCTCTCTACGATTTCTCCTCCCTCTCTCCTCGATTTCAGCTCCGTCGACTGCCAGATCGACGATCTGAGGTCACCACGAGACTCCTAGGGAAGTTCTCTCTAAGTCTGTTAGAGCGGATCGTCGGTGGGACAAAGTTGGATTTCATCCCAGATTCAGGGTAAGGTCTTTTTGTCAAAATTTGGCTTTCCGGCAGTTATAGGAAATGTAGTACGCAAGGAAATAGTGATATTTTGTTATGAGATATATGATTTTCAGGGTGTTGAGTGGGGAACCCTGCGGGTGTAAGACCCGTCACAATAGGGGATTTTAGCAGGAATCAAGTAAGGGAAATATGCTATGCTAGGCAAACCTATTATGATTCAGTATAAATTATATGGTTTCAGCAAATTATTATTCAGATAATTTATGTAGTTTCAGAGCCTGATAATGTTGATATTTAACTGTGTGGCATGAGTTAGTATTAGCTCAGTATAAGGTTTCCATAATTTTCAGAATACCATGATTTTCAACATATAAGCGGAAATTTGTATTTTGCAGTATTTTCAGAATATTATGACATATCTATTTCAAAACCATAACATTCAGTTCATACAGTAAATCAGATATTTCAGTTATTTAGTTATTACAATTTACTCAGCAATTTATATGTTGTTATGGTTATTTTAGATGTTACAGAATCATGATAAAAACAGTATTTTAGAAATATCAATTACGTATATAGTATCCGACCGTGATGGATCATATACAGCAGCAAAACACAGTACCGTAGCTATATTCAGTTAAGAGTGCAACCCCTATTCAGATAATAAGTAGTATTCAGAAGTCAATTGTGCCTATGTTGTGGACAGGCTCCCCATCAGATGTGGTTTGAGGGGGCCGATCTAACTATCGGAGTTCAGTTGACTTACCCTGGTCGGCCAGCCAGGTTAGGTCCCGCCTTTGGGCCGCACAGCCCTGTCATGAGGGGTTAATTCATGACTTCAGTTATCCATCCAGGGAATTTTAACAGTTATTATTTATATATATTATGATCAGATTTATAGACGATGGTTATACTTATAAGTATTATCAGTATTATGAATAGAACATTCTGAATAATCATTTTATGTTAAGCTACATAAGCATGTTTTATATGATAACAAGTATTCAGGCTTTGCTCAGTTTTGTTATATATAGTATCTTGTTTTAGATCAGATTTTTCCAAGTATATGACTCACTTGCTACACCCTAGTAATAACATGTTTCTTCTTACTGAGCGTCGCCTCATCCCATTTAATTGATATTTTTCAGGTGATCCTGCTAAGCGAGCAGATCAAGCTCATAGGTAGAGGCGCTACAGTGCTACCCTGCCAGGTGGGTGAGCGTTTTTGGGAAGAGGGTATTTTTGTGTAGCCCTAGTTCAATTATTTATTTATATTTTTGGAGTATTTAGCACTCTGATATTGTATTGTATATGTATATGGTTGTGGATACTTGACTTCAGCTTCTCGCTGCTTAGGTTGATGTTTTATCCTATCAGGAGTTATCAGTGCAATTTAACTTAATATATATAAATATATAAAAAAAATTATTATTAAAAATTAGCAGGTTGTTACATAATGCAGGTGGAGCAACAAACTCAGGGCAGAGATGACATTGGTCATATTGCAGGGAGTTTCAATTCGGGAGGCCAGCAAGATCACGGTGGGCTTATGTGCATTATCAGACCACCACTCAAGTATGATTTTGGCATTTTGGAGTTTTATACATTCATTATTATCTTCTTAAGGTTCGTACTATATTTCAAGTTGCAATACATGACAAAAGGAAAAATAGGTGGATGAGTGCTATGGTGGAGGAAATGGAAGTATTGCATATGTACCATGTAATAACCCGAACTGAGAAAATAAAAAAAAAATAATAAAAGAAAAGGAAAATAAATAAAGGAAAAGGAAAATAAGAAAAAGGATGGAGATGGTTTGGTTCAGCACCAAACCGTTGACAGTTTCAGGCCCTCTCATAAAACTATCAACGGTTTAAACTACCAAAATTTTTTAAAAAAGGGGACACAGGGCAAATCATTGATGGTTACAGGAAATCGTCAACAGTTTTGCACGGGGACAACTTACCTATAAATAGATGTTAGGTCATTTTTTTAAAATTCACTCCTCACTCTCTTTAAGTTTCGAATCTCTCTCTCTCTCTCTCTCTCTCTCTCTCTCTCTCTCTCATTCCTCACGTGATTCTCTCTCACCTTTAAGCTCACCTGAAGCTGCTCTCGCTTCCCGAGAATCTTTCTCTCCTCTTTTGGGTTGCCAGATTGTTGACCTTATTGATCATGCCTGATTTTGGTAATGACAAATACTCCGGTATTTAATAAATATCTAGTTCATGTACAGGTCCATATTAGCAAATCATTAATGGCACGTGAAAACTCAAAGCTTGAAGACAAATTCATGCTCTCAATTGTAACATTTTTGTAGTGAGATTTGTTTGTAATAGTAATTAGGGTATTCGGTTTGTAATAAGCACACACATCACATGTATGGTTTATTTTGTGAGCTCAAACCAATCATAATGCAAAATGACCTTAGAGTGATCTTAGGGTTTTCCCTTCGGTCGACCGACACTGAAATTTTTTGATGTCTTCAAATTGGACCTCAAGTGACCCTAGGACACACACATTTACACATATATTTGTTAGACACTTTATTATGGTTTGTATGCTTCAAGATTGGACCGAAATGCACACATGGTGCACTTTCGGTCAACCGGCATAGTCAGTTTATTTTGGCCTGGTCGACCGAAACCTCCTTGGGTCAAAAGTTTGACCATTTGATCGACCGAACCAGGTAGTTCAAAAAGCCCTCGTCGACCGAAACCTCCCTAGGTCAAAAGTTTGACCATCTGGTCAACCGACCCTTTTTGTACTCCAATTACCTGATCGACCGAGGGTCCTCGGGAGAAATCCCAGCGGTTTGGAAGACCGAACCAGCCAATTCAAAATGGCCTGATCGACCGAACCTCAGAAAATTGAGAAATCGCCCTCTTCTGGTCGACCGACCACTCAGTTCAAAATTTCCTTGGTTGACCGAACCATATGAGACTTGGTCAACCGAAACATTTTTGGTCGACCGGACCTCTCGGGTTGCCATCATTTTTACCACGGGTTAAATATTTTTAAATAGGGTTAAAATGGTTTAAATATCATTAAACTTTTCTAATAATCCCCAATAGGTCCCCAGCGGTCAAAAATTTCGGTATGTTTATATATACTCCTTCATTTGGGATAATTAAGTATTGATTAGCAAAATGATTAAAAATTTTCTCTCTCAAGAAAAAATACACTCCTTTGATTTCTATTGCTCATATTTTCCTTACAAACACTCCAGCTTTCCTTCTCAAGTTCAAAATCATTTGTAAGTGCTTTGAGTGTGTATTCAAAAAGGTTTTGCTCTCATTGTTTGAAATGTTTTGAATCGATTTTTCTAATGAGAGCATAACCTAAGTATTCTTAGGAGACTTTTCTAATAAGCATATCCTAAGAAGACTTGTTAAACTTCTGAGTGTTGCATTCTCATTGCAATAACTTAGGAAGTTTGTATTTGTTTTTGGTTTACAAAAACATTTTCAAACGTACTAAAATATCTTGTGGTATTCATATTGATATATTTGTGAAAAGATATTTGTGTGTTATATTAATCTTTGTGGCAATATTTATTCAAGTATATATCATTTGTTGAATACAAAGATTATCTATTTTGTAATCCAAGCATATACATATTCATGTGATTGAGATATTCTACTGATTGATATTCTTAAGGCTTGTTTGGTATTCTGTGTGAACACATTTGATTGAAACATTTTGAAATATACAAATTGTTATTAATACTCTCACGTACGTATTACACTGATAGAAAATATATTTGAGAGTTAAACTATCTAGACCACACTGAGTTTACATTATTAAATCATCTGTGATATTTGTGATTGTACGCATTTGTGGTACAAATTTGCTTTACGTGAAAGCACCTCTATTGTACCTTTTGATTGTATATCTGAGAGATTTCAGGCGTGGCCTGAGGGGGCGGTAATCCAGCCTGGTAAGGATTGGTGTAAAGGTTGAGGTTAGCCCTGTGTTAATTTGACCTGGTTTGTATAGGTGTTGCTCCACCCATTTAAGTGAGCAAGTTATTGTGATAATCCTTATGCTGTTTAGTCAAGGCGGGGACGTAGGCAGTTGGCCGAACCTCGATAACATATCTGTGTGTTACCCTGTTCATTACTGCTTTCTGGTGCATGTTTAATTGATTAAACTACTTTAATTAACTTCTGATATTACTTGCACTAGATTGACTATAGGGTTGTGAACATATTGCTGTTAGGAGGAACACCTAGGGGATAGAAATTTAAAAATACCAATTCACCCCCCCTCTCGGGATCACGGTAAAGCTAACACAGATCAGTTTCGACGGCAAGTTCGTAAAGCTAGGGTTTTCATTTTTCCGCTTGTCTTAGGCAGAACTTCGAGGAACATGTAAGGGGAATAAATTATACCAACTTTTTATTAAATTAGAACCTGTTAATTTTGAGTATATAAACCTGTGTATATATGTATGATTTTCTGAATGGGTTAGGTATTTGAAAATAATGGTTTTGATTATAATTCATATTTGGGGAAAAACCAATGTGAGTGAGGTATATTAATTATTTACAGTATATAATAGTATGATTAACACTCAAACCATGTGACATGAGAATAACTCTTCATAATAAACTAGTTGTAATTACTGTGGTGAATGAATTGATATGTTTTGGATGAATTATTTTGTCTGGTTATTCGTATGCATCACAATATAACGTTGGTAGGCCTGAGGAGTTTGTTATATCGTCATTTATATAAATGGGGTAAAACATTGGCAGGCCTAAGGAGTTGGTTTTACTGATATACTATGAATAGGTCATTGGGAAATGAAGCAGTGAAGGTCAATTTGGTGAACTTGTGATTGATCCTGTGTGGATGTAACTGAAATGTGTGGTTTATGTTGAATGTGTGTGGGTATAGGTATGTGAATTTAAATGTATGAATATTTAGGGCGAAGTAAAACTCTCCGCCCGAGGGCTTATTGAGTAAGATGAGTGCCGTGATAAGTGTCAGTTGTAGCCTCACCCAAATTAAAAGGGCAAAGTTACAAACATTATCATAGCGAAGGGGTGTTACATGTATGAGCGTGTAATCTCCCCAATCCTCAAAAACTTTTTCTATAAATATTGGTTATGCATGTGAAAGTATAGTATTTATGTGTATTAGCAATTGTTGTTATTGATTAACAAACAAATATATTTTTGTGTACACAAACTCATCTGCCACACACTATTATAATTTATTCCATCTTTATCGAAAAGTGTTTCACCTTAGCGAATTATTAACTTTTCAGGTCCTTCAGGTGATCGAGGTTAACAAGCTCCAGGCTGGTTTTAGTTTTTGATATTGTTAGTAGTTGTAAGATATGAAATATATATATATATATATATATAGGTTATGTTTAGATTCCTGGTTATGTAATATAAAGTGAATGGATACACTTTTTGGTTGTGTAGAATAGAACTCTGGTATTTTAATGGATAATGTTTAATTACTTCTGTTGCGTGAATGGTATTTTTGGTATAAGAGATAGGTGAATAGATCACATAACACCTTAAGCCCCACTTGGCGGGTTCGGGGCGTTACATACCAGATGTGTGAGTTGGTGAGGCTTCCAGTATGGAAGAGGGTGATATGATGCAGTGGAGTGATGTATCTGTTGTGTGTGAATGACATGTTATTGGTTGGGAAGACTTTGACTGAGGTTTATTAGTTGTGAACTCTGTTGAAAGGTTTTGACATGAATGTGTTGGGTACGACCAAGAAGGGCCTTGGTTTGCTGATTCGCTTCGACAGAGCTACATGGAGATTGGTGTTATCTCATGATGGCTTTGTGGACGGAATCATAGGGAGACTTCGTTCACCGTCTCAAGTGGGTTCTATGGAGAATTGATATGGAATGTCTACTGCTCGGCACCTAAGGACAAGCTGTGATGTCTGGAATATGTCAAAGGTCCCTTATGATTGTGCAATGGGATGTTTCAACAGGCAACAGAGTGAACTGTCAGTTGTGAAATTTGTTGAAGACTATGCAGGGAGTTTTGGTGATATAAGGCTTGTAGCAGCTTTTTTGTTTACTATTGTGGGAAGGCCTTGTTGGAAGCCTAGGGTGAAATTTTTGGGTGTTGTATTTACAACTATATCGGGGTTGATGGTAGAAGCTGAAGTTGCCATCGGCAAGTTCAAGCGGCTTTGCTTGGACTTGGTGTTTATCTCCAGGTTTTAGATGGGAGATAGTCCCAACATAATGTCCCAAGTTCAAGGTGGAGTAGCAGGTTCATGTTTTTATATCTCCTAAGGGGCATATATTTGCTAAGGTGGAGTTTGTTTTGAATTATGTCTCACATTTTAAGGGAAAGCATGAAGGAAATCAGAGTGCAGCAATGCAGGAGAGGCAGGATTTCTATTCAGTCTAAAACCGTCGACGATTTCAAGTAAATCGTTAATTGTTTGGCTCTGAACAGCCTACACAAATTTTGAATTTTGAATATTTGGATGTTATTTTAGTTGGGTTTTGGGGGGAAACTCCGAGGATGCTTATATATACATAGAATACATTGTATATAGAGTGCCAAGGGTGCCAAGTGTGGGTAAGAGGGTTATTGAGAGGGTTTTTGTATTGTTCTTGTAATTTGGACAAAAAGATAGTGAATCCTTGCCGTTTGCTCCTGTGGATGTAGGCATTGCCAAACCACGTAATTTCTTGTATCTTTGTGATTGCTGTTGCTTTAATTTACTTGTTATGATTGTGGAATTGTTATGTATTCATCATTTAGATTGCTGTATTGTATGTTTGATCTTTTATAGAAATATATATATATATATATATATGCATATTTGAGGATTTTTACACAACAATATCTAACTTAATTTTACTTGGGTTATGACAAACGCTTGGCCATGCATACTTGTATATATATAACGCAAGAAGATCATATCCATGTATGTACTAAATCTAAATTTATTTTATGAAAAGTAAGGTAGTAAATTGGATCAATTAAAGAAGATCCATGTATATACATAACTAATTCTACTTCAGTTCAGACACTTAGCCATTATCTATAACTATATATATATATATATATATATATATATATATATATATATAGTTGAAATCTCGAATGATTTGGAAGGGATTTGGAGGAGATTGTGGTACAAGATTAAGGCTCTAATTAGATTCGATATTTAGGTTGATTGTATGAGTTGACTTTTTTATTTCCATATTTTATTCTTTGTGTACATGTTAAAGAGGGACACGAGTATGTAAAGAATACACAATTGAATATACAATTAATTTATTCTCTTTTTCTATCAGAGCTAGGGTTACTCTGAAACCCTAAGCAATCCATGGCTGCCCAAAAAGGAGACAGCCATGAGTCCAACCAGTCGGCAACCTAGGAAGAAGAGTTAGAGATAACCTCCTCCATGGGCTCGACCGACATATTCTAAAATTCCCCACTCCATCTTACTGTTGAAAAATTCAATGGTAAGAATTACAGAGAATGGGCATAGTCAATCAAGCTCATTATCGACGGTAAAGGAAATCTTGGCTTTCTTACTGGCGAGACTCGATGACCACCTCCTACCGATGCAGTGGCATCCCAGAAATAGCGGTTTGCGAACTCCTTGATAACGTCATGCTTAATAAACTTTATGAAGCCAGCCATTGGCAAAACATACCTATTTCTCTTGACGGCAAAGGATGTGTGGGATGCGGTGCGTGAGACATACTCCGATGCTGAAAATGCTTCTCAGATTTTTGAGTTGAAGACGCGACTATGGTAGAAGAAGCAAGGAAATCGGGAAGTCACAGAATACTACGCTGAGATGCTCTGACTTTGGCAAGAACTCGATCTCAGTTGCGAAGAGGAATGGGAAAGCAAGGGTGATAGTGTATGTTTCAAGAAGAAGATGGAGAATGAGAGAGTATTCGAGTTTCTGGCGGGGCCGAATCGAGAGCTTGACGATGTGAGGAGCAGGATTCTAGGTCATCGGCTGCTACCCTCCATCTGAGAAGTCTTCTCTAAGGTTCGACGAGAGGAAAGGAGGAATGTGATGTTGAAGGAGCAAAACCAGTCTAGGCCCGAGGCATCATCTCTTGTAACCCGTGGGCCTCATAATGGATTCGGCCCAAAACAATCTAGAAGGTCCTATTGTGAGCATTGCAAAAAAATTGGCCATACTAAAGACACCTCCTGGACCTTATATGGCAAGCCCATGGATTGGAAGCCTAGACAGCCGAATAACGCCCATGGTCATTAGGCCTCCACCGAAACCCAGGAAAAAAGCATACCTACAGAAGCCCATGGTCTGATGGCTTCTAGTGGGGGATTTAATTCCGACCAACTTGAGAAATTATATGAGCTATTTTCCAATTTTCAAGCCTTGGGTCAGTTCTCTAATACCATGTCATCTGGTTCTTTAGCCTACAAAGGTAAATTTTTGATAGCCCTTAGTTCCACTTCTCATTTTACACCTTGGATTATTGACTCTGGTGCATCTCACCGTATGACCGATGCTCATCATTTATTTTTAACATACTTACCTTGTGCCAATAATTTAAAATTCAAAATTACAGATGTGACTCTATCCTTTGTTGTTGGCAAAGGGAGTATTCGTATTTCTCAATCTATTACTCTTGAATCTGTCCTCCACACTCCTAATTTATCGTGCAATTTGTTGTCTATTAGTTAGTTGACCAAATAGTCTAATTGCTCAGCTAAATTCCCACTCTCTTATTGTGTCTTTTAGGACTTATCATCGGAGAAGACGATTGGCAGTGCTAAGGAATGTGACGGGCTCTACTACTTCGACAAAGCCAATGTGAATGGACCGTGTCCTCCTACTGTTTGTAATTCTGCATCTAGTCCTAGGAAAAGTGAACTTTTGTTATGGCACAAAAGGATGGGACATCCTAGTTTTCAGTATTTGCAGCTTTTTTCCTTCACTATGTTTGAATAAAACTGCCTTGGATTTTCAGTGTGAAGTGTGTGAACTTGCCAAACACCATCGTACTACTTTTCCTCGATCTTAGTATAAACCATCCATGCCATTTAGTCTGATTCATAGCAATCTATAGGGTCCTTCTTGTACTCCTAATAGGACCCATACAAAATGGTTTATTACTTTTATTGATGATCACACTCATCTGTGTTGGGTATATTTATTGACTGATAAAACTAAGGTTCGATCAGTCTTCATGAATTTTCACTCTATGATACAAACTCATATTCACACAAAAATCCAAATCATTCGTACTAGCAATGGTACTGAGTATTTCAATCAATCCTTGGGCACGTATCTTCAAGAGAATGATATTATACATCAAAGCTTTTGCATTAACACCCCTAAAAAAAATGGGGTTGCTGAATGGAAAAAATCGACATATCCTTGAAGTTGCTTGTGCCCTATTGTTCACATCTCACATGCCAACACAATTTTGGGGTGACTCAATTTTGACAGCCACATACCTCATTAACTGAATGCCTAGTAGAGTCCTATCCTTTGCAACTCCACTCCAAAAACTCCAAGAGACTTTTCCCAATTCTAGGCTTAACTCACAGCTTCTGCTTCTTGTCTTTGGGTTCATTGTATTTGTCCACATTCATGACCCAAGCGAAACAAATTGGATCCCAGAGCACTTAAATGTGTCTTTCTTGGTTACTCTCCTACATCGAAGGGTTACAAATGCTATGACCTGATCTCCTAGAAACTTTATGTTGGGTTGTATGTCACCTTCTTTGAACATACCCCCTGTTACTCACTTCAGAGGGAGTCCTTGAGTAAAGCTCAACCCTAAAACTTATACTACTTCGATATTGCTGTTTTCAAGATCACTCCATCTGCTTCTTCACCTAGTACAGAAGGAAACTTGAACTCAGGGGGAGATACGGAAATACAAACAAATAAGGAAACACTTGTCTACTTAAAGAAGCCAAAATCGAAGTCCAATGAGACACTCACTTCCAAAGCGCCAAAAGAGTCAGAGCTGGTGATAGTTCCAACTCCCTATGAGTCTGATTCCAATACCAACCAGGTAAAAGATGACTTACCCATTGCTCTTAGAAAACAACCTTGTTCATTTTCACTTCCATTGGGTCTTGGGCTTGACCATGTACTCTCCACCCTATCTCAAAATTTGTATCTTACAATGCTCTTTCTACCAAATTTCATGCTTTTATGTCTAACCTTGATAGAATAAAGATTCCTAGAAACATTCAAGAAGCCTTGGAGATTTCAGAGTGGAAAGAGGCAGTGATGGAAGAGATAAGGGCATGAGGAAAGAATGGATCTTGGGAGGTGATGACTTTGCCAAAAGGGAAGAAACCAGTGGGCTATAAGTGGGTGTTCACTGAAAAGTACAAGGTTGATGGCATAGTAAAATGATACAAAGCCCACCTTTTGGCAAAGGGGTTCACTCAGACATACGATATTGACTACAACGAGACGTATGCACCAGTAGTAAAACTAAACACTATACTAGTTCTCTTGTCCCTGGCAAAAATCCTAGACTTGCCACTCCATTAGTTTGACATCAAGAATGCTTTTCTGAATGGTGAGCTAGAAGAAGAAGTGTTCATGACGCTACCCCCATGATTTTGCAAAGAGGGAGAAGAAACTAGAGTGTGTAAATTGAAGAAATCCCTATATGGACTCAAGTAATCACCGAGGGCGTGGTTTGATAGATTTGCAAAATTAATAAAGAATCAAGGATATCGACAGGGGTAGTCAGATCACACTATGTTCTTCAAATAGTCCAATGAAGGAAGAAGGACCATCCTAATTGTGTACGTCGATGACATCATTCTCATTGGAGATGACATAGGAGAGGTGGAGAGATTGAAGAAGGTCTTAGCCACAGAGTTTTAGGTAAAAGACCTAGCTTAAATGCTATATTTCCTGGGAATGGAGGTTGCCAGATCAAGAAAGGGAATTAGTGTTTCCTAGAGAAAGTATGTACTTGACCTTTTGACTAAGACTGACATACTTGGTTTTAAACTAAGTGATACTCCTATTGAGGTAGGAAAAAGAACGGAAGACGTAGGAAAGCCTGTGGATAGAGAGTGAAAGTTGAGGTGTAGTCCCAAGAGGGGGGGAGGGGGTGAATTGGTTTATTAAAATTTCTTTTAATTCTTTTTAAAAATTCTTTGACCTTTTGTTGATTTATCAAATACACAGCAAGAACTTAATCACTTTAATCAATCCACAAACTAATCACAACACAACAACACAACAAGTGAACCGAAACTTAAACAAACATCCAACCAATCAAGAACTTAAAGTAATCAATCACAAATTATAATCTGCAGTACTTTAGCAATTTTCTGCTCAAGATTGTAGCCTTGTGAATATATGTAAGGCCTGTGGTTAATTGATTTGATTTCTCAATATGATGCTCAATATGAAATCCAACACTCTTTCCAAGACTTTGGCCATTTAAATAAACTTTCAGTTAATTAGTTTTGGGTGTTAACCAATCAACGTACTCCCTTACGGTTTTCACAATTTGTATTGATCAACTAACGTACTTCCTTTCCGTTTTCGCAAATTCCAAAATCAAATTAATATTTAATTTATTTAATATCCAATCCACATAGTGTATATGATCAAAAGTTAATTCAACGACACAGTTAATATATGATGAAAAGTAAAGAGAGTAAGGAAGGAGAGTGACACCACGGTCTTTACGAGGTTCGGCTTATCCCCAGCCTACGTCTTTGCCTTTGGCCAATACCACCAAAGGATTCCACTATACCATTCCTTTTTAGGCGGAACAAACCATTACAAGCAATACTCCACACTTAGACACTCTTTAAGTAGGCTAGAGCTACGCCTCTCCAAGTGATACCCCACACTCGGTCACTCCTTTAATAGGCTAGAGTAATGCCTCTCCAAGTGATACCTCACACTTGGTTCAACGATCCAATAGCCCTGAACTGTCAAGAAATAAGAAACAAGAAGAAGAGAACTTATGTACAAGATACACTCTCAAATAAAGTAGGTTAGTACAACAATCAGCATAATGTACTTCAATGTAAATTCAATATAAAGAAATTGAAGCTCAATGAAATTCTATCATCGGATTAATCTTCCTTTGATCGAAAGATTTAGACTTTAAAGCACAATTTTGTGTGAGATGATCAGCAAGAACTCAGTTGAGATACCAGCAAGATGCGTATAAGAAAGCTTTTGAGAATTGAGAGCACTTGGGAATATTAGATTGCTGAAAATATTTCTTAGTTGTTTAAAATCCTTGTCTTGGGGGCTATTTATAGAGTTAAAAAAGTTAATACCTTGCTCCTCAAGTTTACTTGGAGTGTTGGTCAAGTTTACAAAAAGATTGGAGCCCAAGAAACCAATTTTAAAAATTTTCTCGTTGCAATTTTTAAAATTCCCTCAAGTGGCAATTACTTGGCATGATTAGTCAGGTGTTTGTCTCAGTTATTTTTGAAAGTTAGAATACTGGCAATCGCCTATCAAAACACAGGCAGGCGCCTCATATGACAAGGCAGGTGCCTATTAGGCTACCATCAGGCGCCTAACACTTTTCTGTCTGCTAGTTCTTAAAAAACACAAAAATGGTCAGTCGCCTGGGAATGTTGGGCAGGCGCCTGGGCTTTCAAAAACATTTGTCTTTTAAGATTTGACTTTGAAAACTCTTTTCATTTGAAACCTTCATTATTTATAACTTTGGAAATCATATTTGAAGGTCTTTAAAAATGGTTTCTTAAGATTTTAATTTGTCCTTAAAGAGTTTCAATACTTTTTGTATTGAGGTTTACTTGAAGTACTTACATGAAAACTTCCTTAAGACTTTTGACATTCTAAGCACTTAAGTCTTCATGCTTGTCTTTCTTTAGCTCCATCTCGTCTTCAAGCTTCAACATACTTTAAACTTTTAACAAGTCCTCTTTAACATCCATGCTCTTGTTATCTTCAAGCTTTATTAAATCGTCTTTGAATCCATGCCTTGACTCTTTAAGCTTCATTTGATCATATTTCTTTGGAGTATATGCTTTTATTTAATATTTGTGAGCACTTGACCTTGTATTCTCTTTCTTGAGCCCTGTCACATCATCACTTAACCAAATATGTTAAATTCCTCTTATTTGTTATCATTAAAAATAAGATTTTAAGTCTTATAAGACCAACAGAGAAAGATGTCAGAGACTTGTAGGTAGATTGATCTACCTCTCTCACACTAGAATTGACATTGCTTTCGCTGTAAGTGTGGTTAGTTAGCACATGCACTCACCAAAGGAGAGTCTCCTAGAAGCAGTATGTAAGATTCCCAGATATATAAAAGGCTCTCTAGGGTGAGGACTATTCTTCAAGAAATGTGACAGTAAGAAGGTAAAGATCTACAAAGATGTGGATTGGGCAGGATCAGCAGAAGATAGAAGGTCTACTATCGGCTACTGCACCTATGTTTGGGGAAATCTAGTAACATGGAGGAGTAAGAAGCAGAGTGTGGTAGCCAGAAGCATCGCCGAGGTTGAATTTAGAGCTATTGCACAAGGAATGTGTGAAGGGCTATGGTTACAAAAACTTTTGGAAGAACTACGCATCACGTAGAGCTCCCCATCATACTTTATCATGGCAACAAAACTGCCATTAGTATTTCTCATAATCCTGTTCAGCACGATAGGACTAAACATATAGAAGAGGACAAGCATTTTATAAAGGAGAAAATTGAGAAGGGGACAATTTGCATGACCTATATCCTTACAAGAGAACAATTAGCAGATATTTTCACTAAGGGATTACAGAAATCTAGCTTTGAAGAGTTTATTTGCAAGTTGGACATGATCAATATCTATGACCCAACTTATCATGTCCAACTTGAGGGGGAGTGTAGAAATCCCAAATGATTTGGAAGGGATTTGGAGGAGATTGTGGTAGAAGATTAAGGCTCTAATTAGATCCAATATTTAGGCTGATTGTATGGGTTGACTTTTATATTTCCATATTTTATTCTCTGTGTACATGTTAAATAGTGATACGAGTATGTAAAGGATACACAATTGAATATACAATTAATTTATTCTCTTTTTCTTTATATATATATATATATATATATATATATATATATATATGCACAAGACTATTTTTAATTAGTGACATCTCAGTCATCTCTAGGCATGTTAGGATCACTTCATTATTGTTATTTAATATATTATTTAAGACTAGTAAAAAATTTAAAATGGCTTTAGTTCTTAAAAGAAACAAGCCTTGTAGTTCTCACTAGCCGACTTTTTATAGGCATGGGCAGCACAATGAAAAATTATTTGAAAAAAAGCGAGGAGGTTTTATGTTACTTTAACATTAAAGTAATGTATTGTTGATCTAGATTAATAGCCATTGTGATTTGTGATTCATTGGTTAATATGCTTGTCATGTTTCGATTTATTGTATGTAAGGCTTTGAAAAAGTTTTTGAGTTAATGATAGCCAATTATAAAATTATTATTCACTTTATTAACATATTAATCAACGACTTAGACTGAATTAATACTATATAAATAGAGGTAATTATTTAAATTATTTCTAAATTGCACATTCAATTCCAACTGCTAACTTGATAAACAGGGCGGATGCCCAATTCCCACTTCCCTGTATGAATTGAATTTGAGGCCCTTAACCCCAAATTTACATTTTTCATCTCTTTGGTCACTAACGCTTTCATCCTCACACAATCAATCAAGAGCATAGCTCTATAATGAAGCACTGATTACTTAAAATTGCTCACATAACAAAAAAATATAAGCTAAAAGGTACATGACATGGATACACAGGAGAGTAATTAAGTAATACTAAATCCACGTTATCCAATCTTATTACTATCGTAAAACAAAAATTGTTTCTAGGATTAAAAAGATTAATGAATGAAAAAAATTGTCTTGTAAGTGGTTAATATTATGATTGATTTTTCACTTAAGAGTTTGATAAGAGTCCAAAACCCAAGTTTCCATATATATATATATATATATATATATATATATATATGAGAGAGAGAGAGAGAGAGAGAGAGAGAGTTTTGTTTTCCCACTAAAGTCCAACTTTTCCCACTAAAGTCCAACTTTTCATGTTAAAAAAATTTAAAAATAATGATGATTTCTTCTTGGTGGTCATGAATTTTTAGTTGTTTGGAACCTATAAGATTTTGAAGCAAAAATTAATTCATTAAGTTGATCAATTTGAGGTGAATTGATCGCTTACAATGTCTGGGAGCATGGATTTCAGGTTTTGAATTCGGGTTCGTGTGAATTTGAAGCGAAATTTAATATAATTTTGTTTTATATTTTATCCAAACCCATATAAATTCAAACCCAAGATCTCTGTGGAAGGTAGGGTTAATGTATTCATTTTCCTAATCAAAGCCAATCTTTGTCAATGTGACATTGATGAATTGTGTACTACTCTACAATAAGCAAAATTTTCATATATTTGTAATGCTGTGCCAAACCCAAAACATGTGTTAAATTTGGAGAAAAGTTAATTTTTCTCTATTGATTCACACATAATAAAAGGATAATAAGGGTATATATACATAAGAGAATTGAAAAAAATGGAAAGTTTATATTGCTCTAAATGGAAAGTGTATATTTCTTTAATACTCTCCCTCAAGCTGGAACATGAAGATCTGTAATGCCCAACTTGCATGATAAGTCTTGAAAATGTTCATGATCCAAAGCTTTGGTGAAGATATCAGCAAGCTGACTGTGAGTAGGAATATGCTTAGTGAAGAAGAGGCCAGCCTGTAACTTTCCACGAACAACATGACAATCGATTTCTATATGTTTGGTACGTTCGTGGAAAACAGGATTCTGTGCAATTTGAAAAGCCGCTTGGTTGTCACAATATAAGAACATAGACAGGGAATGTGGTACACTAAGATCATTTAAAAGCGTTTTGAGCCATGTAAGTTCATAGGTAGTGGAAGCAAGTGCCCGACACTCAGCTTCAGTAGAGGAGCAAGAGACTGTAGTTTGTTTCTTAGTGGCCAGGAAATTGGACTAGTACTGAACTGAATGAAAAACCCAGTGGTGGAGCGGCGAGTGAGGGGACAACTAGCCCAATCCGAATCAGAATAAGCTGAGACTTGAAGAGTGTTGGCAATAAGAAAAAATAAGCCTTGTCCTAGAGATGCCTTAATGTATCGAAGAACACGTACAACAACATCATAATGTGGTTGTCTAGGCTGGTGCATAAATTGACTAAGAATATTGATTGGAAATACAATGTCGAGACAAGTGATGGTGAGATATATCAAATGTTCAACGAGTCGCCGAAACGAGCTTGGATCGGAGAGAAGATCACCACTAGTATTATTGAACTTCAAATTTTGTTCCATGGGAAAGAGTGGGCAGGACAAGCACCCAGATGACCGTTATCAGTGAGGATGTCAAGAGCATATTTGCGTTGGTTAAGAAAGATGCCAGTGGAAGAGTGAGCTACTTTGAGGCCAAGGAAATATTTCAATTTGCCAAAATCCTTGAGTTTGAATTTCTAAGCGAGCATGACTTTGAAAGTGCTAATATCAAAGAGATCATTACTTGTCATGAGAATGTCATCAACATAAACAAATATGAGAGTAAAAGATTGATCCCGAGAGCGGGTGAAAAGAGAGTGATCGGCCTGAGATTGGGTGAAGCCCTCAGCAAGTAAAACAAAAGATAATCTAGAGAACCAATTGCGAGAAGCTTGCTTGAGGCCATAAAGGGATTTCTGAAGGTGACAAACAGGAGTCTCCCCCTATTTGTAATAACCCAGTGGAGGGATCATATAAACCTCCTCATCGAGGTCACTATGAAGAAAAACGTTGTTGACGTCTAATTGAAGGAGATGCCAATTCCGAGCTACAGCCACTGTAAGAACACACCTAACAATAACGAGTTTAGCAACAAGAGCAAAAGTATCATGATAATCCAATCCTTCTACCTGAGTGTAGCCCTTGGCCACTAAGAGAGCTTTGTGTCGCTCTATGGATCCATTGGCCCAAAGTTTTGTTTTGAATACCCATTTACAACCAATTGGTTTTTTTCCAGGTGGAAGGTGTTGAAGAACCCATGTATTAATGAATTTAAGGCTTGGATTTTAGAAGCCATGACATCATGCCAATGCTAGTGTAGCACATCCTGAGAATATGAGGTGGGTTCAGGATGTTGGGAAATAACAGAAAGAAAAGCCAAATGTTGATTAGAGAAACGATGATAAGATAAAAAAGAGGAGAGACAATAAACCATACCTGAGGGACATCTTGAAACTTGTGAAGCCATGGAGGACTGTGATAAAGTAGGGCAGATATAATCAGCCAAGTAAGAGGGATGTGTGACAGCTCGTTTGGGCCGTGAAGAGGTGGGTGGAGGGGGTGGTGGGGAAGGGGGTGAGGGTGAGGGAGACGGTGAGGAGACCAAGTGAGAAGGAGGGAGAGATGGGAGGCTAGGGTTTGGTGTGGTTGGTGGAGTAGGTAAAGTGTAGGAAGGATGTATATCAAGAATGGGAAGGGGAAGGAATGGAGTAGATATAAGAGTTGGACATATAAGATGATAGGGAAAAACATTCTCTTCAAAAGTGACATCATGGGAGATAATTTTTTTTTTTTTTTTTCAAAATCGTAGACACGATAAGCCTTATGATGAGCAGGATAACTTAAGAAAACACATCGAAGAGCACGGAGAGAGAATTTATCACGTTGTTGGCAAGTAGTTTAGACATAGCACAAGCACCCAAACACTCGCAAGTGTGTATATAATGGTGGTTTCTGAAAAAGTTCATAAGGGGACTTATGATTGAGGTTGGGTGAAGGGGTGCGGCTAATTAAATAAGTGATTGTGAGAATGCATTCACCCCAAAAAGAGATGAGAAGATTAGCTTGAAAACGTAAGCACCAAGCCACATTAAGAAGATGACGATATTTATGCTCGGTAACACCATTTTGTTGAGGTGTATCCACATATGTTCGCTCATGAAAAATGCCTTGATCATGGAAAAAAGTTTGGAGTGGAGTGGATATAAATTCTCTACCATTATCAGTGCGCATGTGCTTAACAGTGCAATTGAATTGATTTTTAACCATAGTGCAAAAATTTGTTAGGCAAGAGAAAGTATCAGATTTCATGCGCATAAGATAAACCCATGTAGCACGGGAGTAGTCATCCACGATTGTTAAAAAATAATGTGCACTAGAAAGTGAAACCATAGGATAACCACCCCATATATCACAATAAATTTGATTAAAACAAAATATGCTCTTATTTGTATTTAAAGAAAAAGGTAAATGAGTGTACTTTGCTCTAGCACAAACATGACAAGGCAAATGAGAAGAAGAAATATTTAAGATTTTCAGAATACATTAAATAGAAGGGTGACCAAGACGTTGATGCCAAAGAGTAGTGTCAGAAACACGTTAAGAGCGGAAAACTGAGGTGGAGGGAGGTTTATAGAGGTAAAGCTCATCCCTTACTTCACATGTTTCAATTAGCCTCTTTGTTGATAGGTCCTGAAAGACACAAAAAGTGAGAAAAAATATAGCAACACAATTGAGATCATTGGTAAGTTTGCTGATGGATAATAAATTAAATTTAAATGAAGGCACATAAAGAACATTAGAGAGAGAAATTAGGAGAAAACCGCATAGTACCTGTATGAGTTACAGGAACAATGTCACCATTTGGAAGCTTAATGGGGCATGACCGATTGAGAAGCTAAATATTATCAAGAAAAGACAAATCGGAAGTCATGTGATCGGAGGCACCTAAATCAACAATCCATTCAATGTTAGAAGAAGAAGCAGATTGACGAGAGACAAGGTTACCAGCAAAATTGGCAGAGTTGGTGTTCAAGGGCGATAAAAGATCCAATTGATGGTATTGTTCATTGGTGAGACTAGGGATAGCGATCTCAGAAGAGGTTGAAGAATCTGTGACTATATTTGCAGCCATTGAAGAATTAGATGTGTCCATAACGTCATAGTAGTGTAGATGAATCAAACCGCTAAATTGGGTCAAAGCTGATATTTGCAACGACCAAAAATATAAACCTTTAATTTGATAATCTTCAAGTTTAATCAGAGAAGCCGAAGATGCCGTCAGAGTGTTGAGACCACTAAGGCGAGTTGAAACTGAGACAAGGAATACTGCCGATGACTGAGAAAACTAACTAGATGCCGGGGAAGACAACCGAAGTTGAAACGAGAGAGAGCCAAGAGAGAACTGCGTGCTAGCGAGTCACCGGAAAAGCATGAAGCTGCTGAGATGATGCCGAAGATTGAGAACGGAGAACCATTGAGAAGCTGAGGAATATAAAAAGAAAAATGACGAGGGAATAATGTTTTTCCCATGTCTGAGAAATGGTAGGACTGAGTATTCGAGAGAGACCCAAGAGATGCTGTCGGAACTGGGAATAGAGAGGGACTAAGAGAGAGACCGCCGGAGCTGCTATAGAAGACACACCAGCCAAGAAGAGAAAGTCAAAGAGGACTGCTACTTGCCCCCTCTTGAGAAACTATCGGAGGACTGAGACACGAACCGAGAATACTGGAGAAGACACCAAAAAGAGACAGGCAGCCGAGAGAGACTGAGAGCCTAAGAGAGGTAGTTTGCCAGTGACGAGTGACGAGGACGAGTCGACGACAATGAGAGAAGCAGAGAGATTAATTAGCCATGGATGAGCGAAGACGGATGAGGTGGAGCAAAGAACTGAGAGGCTGAGACGTTGTCGGGAGCTGCTGCTGCACTTCGCCGGAGAAGACGTTGTCGAGTGGTGACAGCCATCGGGAAGCAGGGTCGTCCACTGCTATCTGTTGTAGAGAGACGGAAGAACCAAGATGACGATGAAGATCTGAGAGACTAAGATGTCGTCGAGAGCTGCTGCAGCTGCTATTCGCCAGAGAAGACGTCGTCAGGTGGTGACGGCTGTCGGGAAGCAGGGTCGTTCGCTGCTGTCTGCTGTAGAGAGACGAAAAGCTTGAGCAAACAAGCAGGAGACTGCAGCAAGGAAGGGCGGTGGGAGGCTAATGCATGGGAGGCTAATGCAGGCGTTCAGAAACGAGCGAGAGGCTACGACGAAGATTAGGGAAAAGAAAGAAAAAATTAGGTTTTGAACCTGGCTCTGATACCATGTTAAATTTGGAGAAAAGTTAATTTTTCTCTATTTGATTCACACATAATACAAGGATTACAAGGGTTTATATATACATGAGAGAATTGAAAGAAATGAAAAGTATATATTGCTCTAAATGGAAAGTGAATATTTCTCTAATAACATGTACTAAGTTCCATAATTTCATATTAGCTACAAATCAAAGTTTTCTGAGTCTGCTGCAACTATGGTAATGGTAATGGTGGTTTAAAGTGATGAAAATTGAAAACCCACCATTATATAGAGTGTTCTTGCTTGAAATTTAACTTGTTTTAGACAATGATTAATCCTAAAAGGAACTCTAATGCACTCAAATCTTAGCGAGGGTATGGCTCAGTAATTGAAGCCTCATTCACTGAAATACGTTTTGATGGATTTGTGGACTGATCAGAATCTGTAAACCTTGAATTCTGGCCTACCAAGGGCACTTCTGCTCCCACTCTATTATGCAGTAAGAATGCAGGTTTAGAAGGTGCTGGCAAACTCGTAGAGTGAGAATTGAGCATAAGGACAACAGAGGCCATGGTGGGTCTGCGGGCTGCATTCTCTTGTACACACAGTAACCCAATATGAATGCACCTCAGTACTTCACTCGTTGAGCCTTTAGGCATAGCTTTGTCCTCTATGTTTGAAAATGTCCCTTCTCTCCAATTTTTCCATACCTGAAAGAAGCCGAGGAATCCATTAAACAAAACAACTTTTTCCAACCCGTTTCTTAAGGAAATTGAAAATAAACCTGTAAACTTTCATACTTACATAGTTTAACATGTGCTCCACATGCTCAGAATTGTGAAAAGAACTGTTGTTCTTGCCACTTATAATCTCTAGAATTAAGACACCGAAACTGAAAACATCGGTCTTCATAGAGAATTGTCCGTATTTCAGATATTCTGGAGGCATATAACCACTGCATAGTGCCATTAATTAGAATGGTTTTGTTTTTTGAATCAATTGAGCACATGAAGATCTGATTAAAGACACATGGTTGCAGATATTTGTGTCTACAACTATGAGAAGAAGGATATATGATAGGTGCTAGTACTTGTACTTACAATGTCCCAGCAATTCTTTTAGTATTGCCTTTACTTACACCAACCAAAAACAGCCTTGCCATGCCAAAATCTGCAATTTTAGGGTTCATCCCTCCATCTAATAGCACATTGCCTGCTTTGAGATCATGGTGAATTATCCTGAGAGGAGAATCTTCATGAAGATAAAGAATTCCTTGAGCAATGCCACATATGATTGTGTAGCGTCTTTCCCAGTTCAACTGCCTACATTTGGCTGGATCTGCATATTTGTTCAGATAAATGATTTAACTTTGAACTCTTAATGAAGTGAATCATACTTTTGAGAACAATGGTTTTGCATTTTATGTGAAAAAAGTGTATTGGACCAACTGTGGTTGTGCTTATTTCTGGGCTGGGCTGGAGCTGTTTGTCTCTACGCAAGGTGTTTGATATTGCCGCTTAAAGTTGCATTTTTAAGTCTAGGTCTCTAGCGTTTTGAAGAAGTTCGAGATGGCTGGTTGGTGGTTATTATTAGTCTTCTTTAGCAAGATAAAAATCCCCCTGCTTTGGTTTGTTCAGAAATTGCTTCTGGCCTTTTTTTTGAAGGACCCATCCCGCCTCACAAGCAGAAAAGAAGTCGTAACTTGCGTATGTGTTAGTGTTTAACAATTGAACCAAAAAATTTAAGTTACGTCTACCTGTTCCCCCCTACACCAATGCGGATGCCTTTTCATGTGATTTCCCATTTATTGCACTAACTTGACTTTACCTTGTTGAGGTGTTTCTCCATTCCACTGCATACTTTAGTTCGCCTACCCCTTTCCTTCTCCCCATTTTGATAACATCCCAATCTAGCCTAGAGGTTGCTCGTTGCCGCATATTACATTACTGCCTAACACTGCCCCGATAGAAACGATACCAGTTTACTTGCCACTTCTTTGATTTCAGAGTCTCCTAGTCTTCTCAGTTTCCTGCTGGCCCTTTCATGAGCCAAAAATCTACTCAAAGGGATCCAGCTGTGATACCAACTGTGATGACCCATCCAGCCACAAAAACATTGAAATGAGTTGTAAATGGCTTACATGTATCCAACAATCAATTAAAATTTAAGCTCAAGTTATTTTAACTAACTCAAATTCAACCTTCCATATTCATGTCTAATTCAGTCTCACACATGCTTCACTATTTATTATCTTGACCATTCACCCTGTTAATTAAAGTGCTTCTCTCTTTGATTTACTGAGGTATCTAATTTTTCTTTGTTGCCAGACCACTAGTTTCCTTCCCCTTATTCCGATCATGTCTTAGATTAAGTACCACTACTCACTCACCTAGTAACCTGCCGAGGGTTCTAGAGCACTTCTCCGGTTCTAGGATCTCAAATTTTGTCTTTTTTGTGGGCCTCATGTTGTGCTTAATGTGTAGAGTGAGAAATTTAGGGATCTGAAAGACGGGGTTATTGTTTTTTTTCTGACGTGTTCGTGGGATGTAGGGCATGTTGATGCTGTTGCTTCTCATTCTTTAGTTGTTTTTCTGTACCATGATTTTTTCTTTGATCCAAATAGTAGTAATAACAATAAAGATGAGAAACAAAGCAATACCAAAAATAAAGTGATCAAGGCTTCCATTGGGCATGTACTCGTAAATAAGAAGCCTCTCTCTTCCTTCAAAGCAAAAACCTAGGAGCCTTACGAGATTCCTATGCTGTAGCCTAGCCAGTAGCACAACCTCATTCTTGAATTCTTGTTCACCTCGCGCAGAATGCTGAGCAAGCCTTTTAACAGCAATATCTTGTCCATTTGAAAGCTTGCCCTGGAAATCAATTTTCATTATAAAGTAAGAAAAGATATTTCATGCTAATTCTTTATGTTCCATCATGCACACACACACACACTTCCACACATGCCTTGCAGACAAATGCTCTGAATATGATAAAATTTAGAAGATCAATGCGGCATTTAGTTGTTCCGTAGAAGTTGAAAATGTGAAGATTTTGTTTAGACAATGCAGAATGAATCCATTTTTCATAATGGGGCATTTATATAAGTTTTACATTCTCCGTGGTTAGTTAATATAAAAGAATTATAAGTTTTTATTGATTAAATTTATGTTAGGTTTCTTTTTGGTCATTGTAGATGATGATTATCTTCACTTTGTCCAGATGGACTAATTTCATCTCTGCATGATCATAAATTGCCCATCTTTGTATTTTTAATAGTGGAAGAGAATGTTAGATTACCTTGTAGACTGAACCAAATCCACCTTGTCCAAGCTTATTAGCATCAGAAAAGTCATTTGTTGCAGTTCTTACTGTGCATAAGCTGAATTTCAAGGAATCCGAACTCTCCACTGCATCCTCATCTGTACAAAACTAAATACACGTCAAAGAGAATATGAATGAAGCTGAGTTCCAGAAGCAGTATTTCCATCAGAAGGAAAACCTCCTTAGGAAATTTGCTCCAACCTCCAAAACTGCATGGCTTCACCTCAACATATTGATAGTATAGGATGAGTTTACATGGATGCAGGAAGCCCATCCAATGAACAAATCTAAGTTTTTTACAACCTTCTTGTTTATTGCATTCAACTTACCTTCAACATTCTCCTTCGGCTTCCTCATTTGAAAAAGGGCAAAAGCTATTGAAGCTAGTGCAATAAGTCCAGATGCGATTGCTGTAGAAACAATAATAACGACAGTTCGAGATATGCTGCTTCCTTTGCCTGCATCAGCCAAAATGATTTCAAAGTACCATATGTTGAATCTGACTGAAGCTAAGGTCCATTGCCAAATGGTTTTTGGCCAATGGCTTAGTTTTATTCACTGGCTCCCTTAGGTGGACTTTCCTACTTGGATCGTTACATAGTATCAACGGAATTTCTAAATTTTGATTGGAATACCATACTCGCACTAATTGGTTATCATTTCTTTGGCTTTGTTTATCGCGTCAAAAGAATTTCCATTTTATTTTCTTTCTTTCTCAAATGTTACTAAGAAAGGAAATTTATTCAAATATAGTGAAAACTTAATAAAAATAAAAGGTTAATGTCATGCAAAATAAAAATATTTTTGATTGATTTACTGTGTATTTTAGTTCTTTCTGGTCTGTTTTAATAACCAAACTAGACAAGTTTGATACTTAATATTACTGTTTCTTTTCCTTTGTGTTTTCTAAGTTTCAAAGGACTAGCTCATCACACGTAAACAAGACCGGTGGGTAACATGACAACATCAAACTCACAAGCTAGTATAAGTTCAGATAGTAGAGCAAGCTTCCCAAGCAAGGACAGCAGGAAATGAGAAAGATGCATCTAAAGCAGTTTAGGAAGAGCCTTAGAGATTAGTCTTGTTGATTGTGTTGTGCTGGGCACCCCACTTGTGCCAAACACCAATATTACAACTAATGCTATTGAATATATAAGAAACTAAAGTAATGTAGAAACTAATAATAATAACAGTAAAAAAAACAAGTCAAGAAATTAACGAGGTTCGGTATTACCTACGTTCTCGGGCGCCGACGATCAATCCACTACTTCTTGACAAAGTACAACTTTGAGGTGTGTTTAACAAATGGAGAGTTGAGCTCTTTGTATAACTTAAACCTCAAGTCCAAAAAACACTTCCCACCAATGTGGGATAAACAAAGAAAAAAAATTCAAAATAACTTTTTATACCAATGTAAAACTATCCTTCCAATGTGGGACAAAAAACAACATATATCTACCTTGACGATAAATTCAACAAATTTTTCAGTGACCAACATTTTCTGGAGTTCCACATCATCAGCGCCTTCCAAAAATATTCAAACTTGTAGGATATTGATCAAGTCTAAACAATGTTTGAACTTGATTGTTGTCACAATCTTGGTCAGCATATCTGCGAGATTTTCAACTGTAGCAATCTTCTGAAGAAGTATCTTACCTCCATCAATAATATTCCGCATAAAATGAAACCGAACATCGATGTGCTTCGTTCGTGCATGATAGACTTGGTTTTTTGCCAAATGAATAGCACTCTGGCTATTACAAAACACAACAATGTGCTTCTGAACAACTCCGAAATTTTCAAGTAAACCCTGCAACCAAATAGTTTCCTTAACAGCCTTTGAAGCTGTCATATACTCTACTTCTGTTGTAGACAAGGCAATGGTAGGCTGTAAGGTAGACCTCCAACTCACTGGACTATTAGCAAATGTAAAAACATATCTAGTAGTTGATTGGCGTTTATTCAGATCACCTGTAAAATCAGAATCCACATATCCAACAACCCGTTGTTCAATAGTATTATTTTTCTCAAATACTATACCAACATCAATTGTATTCATAATATATCTCAAAATCCATTTCACAGCTTGCTAACGTCCTTTACCCAGATTATGCATATATCTGCTCACCATACTAACAGTTTGTGAAATATCAGGTCTAGTACAAACCATTGCATACATCAGACTACCAACAATACTTGTATAAGGAACTTGTGACATATACTTACGTTCCTCGTCAGATTTAGGAGAAAAAGCTGCACTAAGTTTGAAATAAGAAGCAAAAGGAGTGCTTACTGGTTTTGACTGCGCAGACATGCCAAAACTCTGTACTACCTTCTTCAAATACTGTTTTTGAGACAAACTAACTCTTCCGCTCATTCTGTCTCCGCAAATTTCCATGCCAAGTATCTTCTTTGCTCCACCAAGATCTTTCATCTCAAACTCTTGATTTAACTGACTTTTCAACTTGTAGATTTCTTCCCTGTTCTTTGAAGCTATCAACATATCATCAACATACAAGAGTAAATATATAAAAGATTCATTTTGTAGTCTGCGAAAATAAACACAATGATCATGTTTATTTCTGATGTACTTCTGACCCATTATAAACTGATGAAATCATTTGTACCACCGTCTTGGAGACTGTTTTAAACCATACAATAATTTACCCAGTTTACATACCCAATTTTCTTTTCTAGCAACCTAAAATCCATCTGGCTAAGTCATATAGACTTCCTCTTCCAAATCACCATGTAAAAATGCAGTTTTTACATCGAGCTGAACTAGTTCAAGATCAAATTGTGCCACCAAAATCAACAAAATTCGAATGGAAGAATGTTTAACAACTAGAGAAAATACCTCATCATAATCAATGCCTTCCTTCTGTGCGTAACCCTTATCTACCAATCTGGCTTTGAAGCGAGCATTATTAGCATCTGGAAATCCTTCTTTCTTTACATAAACCCATTTGCAACCAATTACTTTCTTACCCTTGGGTAGCTGGGCTAGCTCCCAAGTTTGATTCTGATGAAGAGACTGCATTTCTTCATCCATCGCTCTTTTCCACTTGTCTGATTTAGAGTTCCTCATTGCTTCTTTGAAAGTGTAAGGAACTTATCCTCCACAACTGGAAGTGCATAGGCCACCATATCAGTATACCGAGCAGGTTTTCGAATTTCTCGTCTTGGCCTTTGAGAAACAATTGATTCTTATTGCTGCGAAGATTCTCAAATTAAAATCTCCTCTTCTTGTACACTATTCCTCATGGTAACTGGAGAGTTACCTTGTGTAGTCTCATTTTTCACTGGGTTTCCCAAAATTGTCTCAACCTCCATTTGTTGTTGAGTACCACTAGTCTTTTCTTCAATTGGTGACTCCTTGCGTATTGTTTTCTTCATCATCGCAAGTTCATCAAAAGTCACATCCCTGCTTAAAATCATTTTTTTCGTCTCAAGACACCAAAGACGGTATCCTTTGACTCCTGCACTTATCCCCAAGAATATTACTTTCTTGACTCGTGGATCAAACTTAGATTCATTAACATGATAATAAACCATAGTACCAAATACATGTAAAGAATTATAATCACTAGCAGACTTTCCAGACCATACCTCATAGGGTGTTTTTCCCTTTATTGCAGATGATGGTACAGTTGATGAGATGACACACATATCTAACAGTTTCAACCCAAAACCTTTTGTCTAACCCAGCATTAGACAACATACATTAAACTTTCTCCAGCAAAGTCCGATTCATGTGCTCTACCACCCCATTCTGCTGTGGTGTATCTCTAACTATGAAGTATCGGGCAATACCTTCATCCTGACAAACCTTTATAAATGGGTCACTTTTGTATTCATCACCATTATCTATTCTAAACCATTTAATCTTTCTGCTAGTTTGAGTTTCAACTAATTTTTTCCACTTAAGGAAAATATCACACACTTCATTTTTATGCTTCAAACTCTTCTGAAAAAATCATCAAAAAAAGTGACAAAATAATGCATACCACCCAATGAAGCCGTTTTGTGGGCCCCCATACATTTGTATGGATATAGTCTAAAATAACTTCAGTTTGGTGGATTGCAGTGCCAAATTTCACTCTAGTCTGTTTTTCCAAAATACAATGCTCACAAAATTCAAGTTTGCACACCTTTGCACCCTTCAACAAACCTCACTTAGCTAATTGTTGCAAAATTTTTTCTCCTGCATGTGCTAATCGCATATGCCATAACCTAGTTGTATCTGAACCTGCATCTTTCTCAGAAAGAACAGCTACTGAGCCAATAACTGTACTACCTTGTAAATAATACAAGTTATTTTTCCTTATTCCTTTCATCACCACCAATGCACCTGATTTAATCTTTAAGGTTCCATCTTTCAATGTGATAGTGAACCTTTTAGATTCCAAGACACCCAATGAAATCAAGTTTTTCTTTAGGTTTGAAACATACCTAACGTTAGTCAATGTTTTAGTAGTTCCATCTTGATACTTCAACTGTATTGATCCTATTCCAGTTGTTTTATAGGTATTGTTATTTCCCATAAAAACAACCCTCTCATCAAATTCTTCAAAATTATAAAACTATTCCCTATTGGGACACATGTGATAGGAACAGCCAGAATCCAAAACCCACTCACCCAAATAATGTGACGAAGATGTTCCAACAAGAAAAAAATCTGACTTACTTCCATCATCATTGGCAATATTGACATTAGAATGTGCTTTACCCTTATTCTTCTGCTATAATTTAGGGCAATTTTTCTTCCAATGCCCTCTCTCACGACAAAAAGTGCATTCATCTTTAGCAGGTCTCCCATGAGATTTACTCCTCCCATGAGATTTACTCCTCTTTCCTAGCTTACGACTCTGAGAACGTCCCCTTATTGTTAGTACTTCTACTGTTTCCTTATGTACTCTCTGATCCTTCTTTCTGCATTCAAAGCTAATCAATGCAGTACAAACAACATTAAAAGTAACTTTATCTTTCCCATATAATAAAGTGGTGGACAGATGTTCATAATCATCAGGGAGAGAGTTCAGTAACAATATGACTTTATCCTCATCTTTCACCTTTTCATCCAAATTTAACAAATCGGCCAAAAATTTATTGAAAGCATTTATGTGGTCATTAATCAAAATTCCTGGTTGATATTGGAAGCAAAACAATTTCATTTTCAAATAGAGCCGATTTTCCATATTATTGGTCATAAATGTATCTTCCAATGTCTTCCACAATTTCTTTGCTGATGTCTCCCTCATAACACAATATTTCTGATTTTTAATGAGACATATACGATGGTACCACATGCCTGACAATTGATCTTTTCCCAATCTCTGTCATCCATATCTACTGGTTTATCATCCAAAGCAATAACCAATTCTTGCTGATATAGGATGTCCATCACCTCACATTGTCACATGCCAAAATTATTGGTACCATCAAATTTCTTCACCTCAAACCGAGCATTAGCTATTGTCTTTGACGATGATTTCGAAGCCGAAGGGGTTGGAGTTTGTGTGGATAGAGTTTCTTTTACCATTGCACTAGTTTCTGCCATTTTCTATATATTCAATAGCAACCAACAAAGCAAAAGATCTAGGATGAATAGTACGTACCAACTCTGTCTACTCTATTTTATCTTATGAAATTTCACTTTGACCAGGCTGATCTCCAAGGAGCGACTGAGCCACAATGGTCTATGAGCACTCGCTTAGACAAGGTCTTTCTTAGGCATCAAACGTGAAATCAAGGATCCTAACAGAGGAATACCTCCGTGTCCACACTATTCAACCTAACTATGATACCAATTGTAGTGTCAAACACCCCACTTGTGCCAAACACCAACACTACAACTAACGCTATTGAATATATAAGAAACTAAAGCAATGTAGAAACTAGTAATAAAAACAGTAAAAAGAACAAGACAAGAAATTAATGAGGTTCGGTATAGAATTACTTACGTCCTTGGGCGCCGACGATCAATCCACTACTTCTTGACAAAGTACAACTTTGAGGTGTGTTTAACGAATGGAGAGTTGAGCTATTTATGTAGCTTTAACTTCAAGTCCAAAAAACACTTCTCGCCAATGTGGGATAAATAAAGAAAAAAATTTAAAACAACTTTTTATACCAATGTAAACTATTCTACCAATGTGGGACAAAAAACAACAGATTGAATATAACAACTAGTTCCACATGTCATCGAAAATGAAGGTCACTTGTCTTCATGAATTCATTATTATTGGAACTGATATTTCGAGCCTATGATGATTTTTGAAAACCTCTCCAGTGTTCATGTCATCTGGATTGAATGTGTGTTGTTGGCTGACTCTGTTGAGGGTGAGCCTCGACGAGTGCCACGCGCCTCATTAACTGGGTTCAAATTGGCGGTCTGTGACAGTTGGTATCAAAGCATGGTTTGTGTGAGCCCGGTAGGTGTGAACATCCTGAGTTGTAAAATGAGAATTTAAAATTTTGCATAATAAAAAATTGTGGAAGCATGTAAGACAAGGGACGACTAAAGAGAAAGGCATGCCAATTGAGAGGAGGCAGCCAAAGAGAAAGTTGATTTTGAAAATAGAATTGTGGAACTTAAGTCATTCCATGTATAAGAATCCCTGTTATGGAGTAGTTGAAAGCCTCGAGAACAGGTTGAAATACATGGAGGGCATGATGCCATCTCCTATCTCGTGAAGGAGAAAGACAAACAAAGCTTGTGGTATTCGAAAGGAGGATTGAGCAGTCCGAAACTTATTGAGGGCGTGATGCCATCTATTATCCCAAAGGGTAGTGCTGATAGAACTTGAGGCCTCCCTAAGGGAAGCATACCAATAGAGCTTGAGGTTTGCCCGAGAATATTGAGCAATTGGAAGCCTTGAGTAGGCCGAAACACATCGTGTGTGTGATGTCATCCACCATCCTAAGGGGTAGTGCCAATAGAGATTGAGCCCTCCCTACAAGAAGTAGACCAATAGAGCTTGAGGTCTATCGAAGAGTATTGAGTTGTTGCCTTGAGTAGGTTGAATTACATTGCCAGCGTGATGCCAATCATGATCCCAAAGGGGTAGTGCCAATAAAGCTTGAGGTCTCCCTATGGGAAACAGACCAATAGAGCGTGAGGTCTGTTAGAGAATATTGTTCTATCAGAAGCCTTGAATAGGCTGAAAGACCGAGGTGAGATGCAATCAAGAATCCCATGGGTTTGTGCCAATAGAGCTTGAGGCCGCCCTATGGGAGTTAGTTGAGATCATTCTTATGTTGCGCATACAAAGAATGCAAAAGAGTCTATGACAATTTGTTGGGTAAGTGGGCAGAGGACTTCCAGTAAGACTATAAAGAGAAGGTAATGGTTCACACCAAAACACCCATGAAAGTAGGTAGGGTGTTATGCAAAATTGCAAAAGAGAAGGCAATGTGAATGCTGCACGCTCTCTAAGTCAACATGGCAGAGAAGGAGTAATGGTTCACACCAAGCGCCTAGGAAAGTAGATAGGGTGTCACACCAAGTGCTAAATGGTTGGCAAGGTAGATGATGCATGCTTATGTTGGTATGGCAGAGAAAGGATAATGGTTCCCGCCAAGTACTTAGGAAAGTAGGTAGGGTGACACGCCAAATGCATGCAAAGGGGTAGGCAGGGAGAACGCTGCACGTTCTGACCAAGTTATGATAGATAATTGCAAGCCTATGATGACTTGAACGATGCTACAATGAGAGTTTCGGTAGATTTCAATACCCAAAAGACAATCAACTGGAATAGATGAGTCATGTCCTATCGAAGCCTTTACAAAGTCAATAGTTTTAGGTACCTTACAGAGTAAATGAGTTGTATTTGTTAGCCTTAGTGGCTAAGGGTCCTCTTTCCAGCTTTTTTTTTTTTTTATGGCAACAACCCATTAGTGGTTCTTAAGTGTGCTAACACCTTTCTTCAGTCCAGTTCAAGTACACAGGACAGTTCCAAAGCGAGCATAAAGGGTTAAACATGCATCATACTGGCAAAGAGGAAATGACAATCAATAAAGCCCAACATATGACACATCCGGAACTCAACCACTCAACCGAAGCACTTATGGATCTTACACTGCGTACACAAGCTTTGGATTGTGTGTGTGTTTGTAGGAAAGATTAATTTTTGTAACTCCTTCGTGTATGGTACCATTCAAAAGTAACCAACAAGAGATGGACAAATTGCATATGCATTTAGTTCATGATAGGGTAAAACATTGAAACTGAGACCGCACATGCATACTGAGTTACCGTAGACTGCACAAGATGTATAAATGTTTTCAAAACATATTTTATCAAAACAAGACATCTTGTAAGATGGTAAAATTATTTCTAGCAAGTATGAACCTTGACTCAGTCGAAAAACACCCTTGGACTTGTTAGAATTCCATTTAAGGTTTCCTTTAATACACTAAATCAGGGTAGCTCATCGATGAGCCGATGAATACACACGAGAGAGTCGTCGACGTACACAGGGGAATCTTCTACGAGGAAATACAGAGAAGACCTTAAATTCAGAACAAGCTGTCTCGTTGACGAACACAGGGTCTCAACAACGAGGCCAAGCATGGGACCCGTAGACGAGTGTCGGCCTGCAGGCGACATTAAATGAATAGTAACGACTATTTTTTCAAAATTGTCTTTACTCCATTAATGCCAACGGCTCTCCAGCGAGCTGCTCGGTCCTTTGCCAATAAATGTGAGTCTTGTGAATTCATTCTAGAGTAGTCAAGCAATTTGGTTGTTGAGAACAATTATTGTGCATTCATACTAGGGTTTCACTTTGTGCTCTCTTGCCCTCTTGCTTTTTACTCTTATTTACACACCATTTGCAAAGAGGGAATAGTGTGAGGTTTATATTGGGATATTCAACTCAAAAAGGAAGCATTCTACATTGTATCTACTTGCTTTCAAATTCATTATATTGGAAGGTTCTTTGTGAGCCATTATAAGGTGACTCTAAGTGAGCACCATTATTAAAGCTCTTTGTGAGCAACTGGTTTGTAAAGGCTTCTCCGTTGGGAAGGAGGGTTACATAGTGGATTTGGGGAATCCTTGAGTTGGTCTCAAGGCGTGGACGTAGGCTTGGTGCCGAACCACGTTAACATCGCTGCGTTAAGCTTCTCTTATCCCTTCTCTCTTGTGTTGCACACTTTTTACTATTTGCTTTATATATATATATATATATATATATATATATATATATATATATATATAGTGTGATGTAATATCCTTACTCTTGCCAAGAAAGCTTTGTGATTGAAGAAAAAGTTGTATATCCGTGAAAGACGTCTATTCACCCCCCCTTTAGACGCATATTCGGACCAACAAGTGGTATTAGAGCGCCAATTGCTAGACGTTCGGAGTAATTTCTAGGCGCAAAGATCAAATGACGAATATGTTTGCCCAAGGTCAATCCGTGGACCGTCCTCCCAAGTTCTGCGGAATTAACTATCCAGCATGGAAAGATCGGATGTCAATCTTCATCCAAGCTTATGACTACCGAATGTGGAATGTCATCACCAAAGGAGACTACATTTTCAAGAATGAGGAAGGTGATGACATACCGATTGGGAAACTTCTCAAGGCTGATGCAAAGCTAGCACAACTAAATTCCAAGACAAAAAACTTTCTTTATTGTGTTGTAAACGATGAAGAATACAACCGAATCTGTGGATGCAACACGACGAAGGAGATGTGGGAGAAGCTTCAGGTACCGTATGAAGGAACAACTCAGGTAAAAAAATCAAAAATTTATATGTTAGTTTAAGAATACGAAATGTTTAAAATGGAAGAGGGTGAGTCAATTACTGCTATGTTTACTCGCTTTACACATATTACGAATGAATTGAAAGCCCTTCGTAGGGAATATTCTATGGAAGATAATGTGCAGAAAGTCCTTCGCTCTCTACCAAAATCTTGGCATGCAAAGTCCACTGCAATTGAGGAGGCAAAGGACCTATCAAAGATAACTCTCGACAAGCTAATTGGGTCTCTTATGACCTATGAGATCAAAAAGAAAAACACTACCACAGAAGTTGAGGCACTGAAAAAGGCAACCGGAATTGCCCTAAAAGTTGGAAAATAAAAGGAGCTCGTGGAAGAAGAAGAAAATGACGACGATGATGAAGTTGCTCTTCTCACAAGAAGATTCAAAAATTTCTTGATGAACAAACGAGGAGGCAAACAAAAGGAAAAAGGAAAATCAAGCATAAGGTGCTATAACTGCAAAAAGATTGGGCACCGTATGATTGACTGCCTACTCTTCAAAAACAAAGGCAACAATTAGTAAGGAGACAAAAATAAGTTTAAAGCCATGAACGCAATCGGATGGGATGAGCTAGATAGAACCTCAACTAATGAAGAAATCGAAGAAGTTGCAAACTTCTGCTTTATGGCGGATGAACACAATGAGGTAAATTCTAATGATGAATACCTTCCATCATATGAAGAATTAAAAGAAAACTGTAGGAAACTTTATATTGAATTGATAGCTACTATAAAGAAAAAAACAAGCTTTTAGAAGAAACTCATGCAAGATGTAAGCAAAAGCAAATTTGCTCATGTGATACTTTAAAAGAGGAAAATGCATCTCTCAATTTTGAAAATGAAAAACTTATTAAGAGGTGTAAAAATGACAAGGAGTCTTTTCAAAAAGAGGTTGGAAATATGAAAAACCAAATTTTGGAAATTCTTTAAGAAAGCAAAAATTTGAAAAAGAAGGTTGAAGATCAAAATAACATAATTTGAAAATTTACAAATGGAAAAGAGAATTTTGATAAGCTACCTAGAGTCCAAAGATTTGGAGTTTTCAAAGAAGGATTAGGGTATGGCTTATCATCATCCGAATCAATCAGTTTGCCAACCTTTTTGCTAAAAGAAGCTCTTTGTCAAAGAAAATCCCTACACCTAAACCAAACCCCTTACAATGCCAATAAATTTTGCTTATATTGCAAAAAAAAGGGTCATGTACGCTTTACTTGCCCCTTCAGAGGAAACAGAGGAAAAGCGATGAAGTTTAAATGAGTGATTAAGAACACTAATCCTGTAGGACTGAAAACAATATGGGTACCCAAACAAATCACTTAGTGCTGTGTGCAGGTATGATTGAAAACCAACTTCACAAGAAACAAATGGTTCCTTAATAGTGGCTGCTCAAGACACATGACGGGAGATGCAAGGAAATTCATCTCACTCACATACAAGAAGGAAGGATTGGTAACATTTGGAGACAATGCCAAAGGAAGAATCATCGGCAAAGGTAAAATAGGTAATTCATCCTTGACTATTGAAAATGTTGCTCTTGTAGATACACTTAAACATAACCTATTGAGTATTAGTCAGTTATGTGATAAAGAGTTAAATATTATATTCCAATCCATCCAATGCTTGATAAATGATTTGAATGGAAATACCATAATAGTAGGCAAATGTGAATCTAACATCTACACAATTGAGTTTGATAACATTAAAACTTGTGCTGTTAGGTGTTTGGCTACAACAAATGAAAATTATTGGTTATGGCATAGGAGACTAGGCCATGCTAGCATGGATTTATTGCATAGGCTATCATCTAAGGAACTAGTGAATGACTTACCAAAGGATAATTATGTAAAAGATAAAGTATGTGATGCATGCCAATATGGAAAACAAGCTAAATCATCTTTCAAAACCAAGAAAATGAGATCCACCACAAGACCATTAGAATTGATCCATCTTGATTTTTTTGGAAGAAATGATATTGCAAGTATTAGTGGAAAACTGAATGCTTTTGTGATAGTTTATGATTTCTCTAGGTTTTCATGGGTAATTTTTCTTGCAAACAAAAGTGATACTTGCAATGCCTTCATTTATTTTTGTGGAAAAATTCAAAATGAAAAAGGGATGTCTATTGTTCACATTAGGAGTGATAGGGAAGAGAATTTAGAAACAAAGAATTAGAAGACTTTTGTAACGAAAATGGCTATTCACACAACTTCTCCACACTAAAAACTCCATAACAAAATGGAGTAGTTGAAAGAAAGAACCGAACACTCCAAGAAATGGCTAGGACAATGCTTAATGAACATAATCTTCCAAAATATTTTTAGGCCGAAGCCGTTAGTATTGCCTGCTATGTTAGTAATCGTGGCATCATTAGATCCAAAATAGGCAAAACCCCATACAAAATATGGAAGGGTTGAAAACCAAATATCTCACACTTTAAGGTCTTTGGATGCAAATGTTTCATATTAAATGATAGAGATCAACTAACAAAATTTGATTCAAAATCTGATGAAGGAATCTTTATAGGGTATGCAATAAACAGCAAAGCTTATAGGGTGTTTAATAAAAGAACCCAAAATGTTCAAGAATCAACACACGTTGTTTTTGATGAAACTGACCCTTAAACACTCAAAACAACTATTGATATGGAAGAAGATGATCAATCCACCTTTATTAGAATTAAAAAGGAACTTGAGCAACTTAAGATAAATAATGATCAAGATAAAGAATGTCAAGACATAAAAAATGATCATCAAGAATCATCACCTTAAGAAAAGTCTAGGGAACCAGAAGAAGAAAATTACGAACTCCTTAGAGCTTGGAAATTTGTTAGGTTTCACCCAACTGATCTCATCATAGGTAGTCCATCCCAAGGAGTTAGCACTAGATCTCGCTTAAGGAGTGGATGCAATCATATAGTTTTCGTGTCCCATTTAGAACCAAAGAACTTTGAGGAAGCTGAAAATGATGAAAAGTGGATCAATCTCAAGCAAGAAGAACTAGACCAATTCGAAGGAAACAAAGTATGGGATTTAGTTCCTAAACCCAAAAACACTACAATAATAGGCACAAAATGGGTGTTTAGGAATAAGAAAGATGAATAGGGCAATATTGTAAGAAATAAAAATAGATTAGTGGCACAAGGGTATAACCAACAAAAGGGTATTGACTATGATGAAACTTATGCCCCTGTGGCAAGACTAGAAGCCAATAGGATGTTACTAGCCTTTGCCTGTTACAAAGACTTCAAACTATTTCAAATGGACGTAAAAAGTGCCTTTCTAAATGGATATATAAATGAAGAAGTCTATGTCAAGCAACCTCCAGGATTTGAGAGTCACACACATCCTGAATATGTATACAAACTCTCAAAAGCCCTTTACGGACTTAAGCAAGCACCAAGAGCTTAGTAAGAACGTTTAAGAAAATTTCTCTTAGAATATGGTTTCACAAGAGGAAAATTTGACACTACATTGTTCTTAAAACATAAAGAAAAGGATATGCTAGTCTTATAAATTTACGTAGATGATATCATTTTTGGTGCTACAAATGAGAATTCGTGTAAAGAATTTGCCCAAACCATGCAGAATACATTTGAAATGAGTATGATGGGTGAATTAACCTTCTTCCTAGGGTTGCAAATAAAACAAATGAAACATGTAATTTTTATTAATCAAGCAAAATATGTCAAGGACATGTTTAAGAAATTTGGTCTTGAAATGGGAAAATCTAAAGCAACCACTATGAGCACCACAATGAAACTTGACACTGATGAAAAAGGGAAGAATGTTGACCAAAAGCTTTACCGAGGGATGATTGGAAGTTTGTTGTATCTTACTTCTAGCAGACCTGATATCATGTTCAGTGTCTATTTATGTGCTAGATTCCAATCATGTTCCAAAGAGTCACATCTTCAAGCCGTCAAGAGAATTTTTAGGTACCTAGCAAGCACACATGACTTAGGAATCTTTTACCCTAAGAATGCTCCCTTTGATCTCACCTGCTACTTGGATGCCGACTATGGAGGGTGCAAAATCGATAGAAAAAGCACTAGTGGAACATGTCACTTCCTAGGACATTCGCTTGTCTCATGGTTTTGCAAAAAGCAAACTTCTGTTGCTCTCTCAACCACCGAGGCTGAATACATTGCAGCCGATAGCTGCTGTGCTCAAGCCTTATACATGAAGCAACAACTTGAGGATTTCAAAGTTTTGATTAAGGGTACTCCAATTCATTGTGATAATACTAGCACCATCAATATATTAAAAAACCCGCGCCTACACTTTAGGACCAAAAAGATCGAGACATGGCACCATTTTATTCGAGATCATGTTCAAAAAGGGGACATTGAATTAGTATACATAAATACAGAAAATCAACTAGCTGATATTTTAACAAAACCCTTAAATGAAGAAAGGTTCAATAAAATTCGACATGAATTAGGAATGTGCACTCCAATGAACCTATCGTAACATTCAGAGGGATATCTCGTTCCTAATTTGTTTTTGAAAGAATGAGTGAAAACTTTACTCGAATTTATGGCCGAACTTAACTCAAAAACTGAGGATTCTCTACACTTGTACGACACATCAGCATGTCCTCGTTGACGACGACATTCTACTCGTAGACGAGACATCACATGTCCTCGTCAATGACCACTCTACTCGTAGACGAGACCTTAGCATGTCCTCGTTGACGTCCAATTTACACTCATTGACGAGCGTCGGAAGGGCACTTTAAGAGTTAGAATGTTAACTATTCATCTATCATGCCCTAACCCTCGCCCTCACAATTTCTGCCTTCCTCTCACCCTCCAATTTCTTCTCGACCTCCTCCGTCTCTCCTTCTCCATTATCCCTCCTTCGTGCATCTCTTCCTCCACCTCCACCTTCACCTCCTCCTTCTGAAGCCTTGGTGGGTCCACCTTGAACACGTGCACCTCCGGCATCTCCCTCCACAGCTCTCCCGGCATGCCAACCCTCCACTCCTCCCCTCACTTCATGGCTCCACAATCAAAGAAGAGGGCCCTTATTGCCTCTCAGCCGGAGCAAGGAGAAGGCTCCTCAAATCCCTCTGCTGAGTAGTCACGTAAAGCTACAGCCGAAGCGGACCGCCGCTTTGTGTCATCGGAAGCCACCTACCGGTTCCACACCGACATATCCAAGAGACCTATTATTCATGGTAAATCGTTTCCCTTGAGTTTAATGAAGCAAACTTCCCCACCATACTCCCAAAAATTAAGACTTTTGGGTGGGACACATTGTTCTCTCTGCGTAAGCTAGTCTATCCCGTCCTTGTTCATGAATTTTATGCCAACTTCGTCCCATTAGCCTGAGGCTGCAACGCTTTTTCCACTATCCGAGGCAAGCTCATTCGCCTAACAGGTCAATTATTTTCCGATATCTTGTTCAGCAATTTTTATCTCGTACAAGGTCTCCCCAAAGCCATGTGGCCCACACATTATGCTTGGTTCCATCCCCACGAGGCTTTAAAGCTAGTCAAGGGTAATCCTCAGATTTCCAAAGTAGCCAAACCAAAATGTAAGGATCTCACGATCGAATTTCGAGTCCTTCACCACATGATCACATACAACCTCTCGCCTCGAACAGGTGGGCGTGATTGGGTCACCGTGGGTGACATTTTTTCTATTTTTAGCTTCTGGCATGGACGGGGGATTTATTTTTTGTCTATCATTATTTAGAATATGGAGGATTGTGTCAAACGGCAAGGAGGATGCTTGCCCTATGGTTGACTTCTTACTCGCATTCTTGAGCACTTTGGTTTAGTTGGCGCTGGCTTGCCCTCTATGGTCCCCTCTTGGGATGATGTTTATTCTGAAATAACTCTCCATCACATGCGCTTTGAAAAACACGAGGAAACGAACGGTTAGGTCAAAGCCAGAGCACTAGGGAGGGCCCCAGTCGATGAAGTTGAAGCCGCTATGGGTGAGGCTGCGGCACTTGAGGCACCACTAGTTGATCCCATTATCGAGCGTCTTGATAATCTCTAGTTTGCCATGGCACAATCTGATTAGCGCAATTGTGCCCGCTTTGACTCGATCGATGCATCCCTGGCACTCCAAGAAATTCAAAACAATGCTTGTTTTTCCGCCTTTGATGCCAGATTCGACTCTCTCGATAACTCCCTAGCCGCTCTCCTCCCCAAGCTCGATCGTCCACCCGAATAGCTTTAGGGTTGACACCCCCTATTTTTTGATAATGGCAAAGGGGGAGAAAATGACATATGTTGATAATCTAAGTTGATAGGTTGACATTTCTAATGTAGGTTGACACTTTCTAATGATTCCTTTTGTGGTGAAGATATTAATGACCTTGCATCACTTTTGTTGTTTTGATGCAAATTGAGGTACATCTACTATGTTTCCTAACACTATAATCACTTTGAACTCATGAATGGACTGATGTTATAACTGGAATGCTTGTTTGTACTAAGACACTTGTGTTGAATGGAAAACACTGAGTTGGTTGTGTTGAATGGTAATATTGAACTACTTGTGTAATATATTAGATTGATGCAGGTTTAAAAACATGGAAAACTGCTTAAGTTATAGATGGCATACTACCAAAATTTTCATTTGAACCTTATTTCCAAAACTAAGATGATTATCACATAATGCACACATTAAGGGGGAGGAATTGTTAAAAGTTTTAACAAATGTGCATAGTTTAAGGGGGAGCATTTTCTAAGAAAATTATATTATCAAAAAGAACACAATGGATTGCGATCATCAAAAAGGGGGAGAATGTTAGCCCTAGTGGCTAAGGGTCCGCTTTCCAGCTTGTTTTGATGACAACAACCCATTAGTGGTTCTTAAGTGTGCTAACACCTTTCTCCAGTCCAATTTAGATACGCAGGACAGTTCCAAAGTGTGCATAAAGGGTCAAACATGCATCATACCAGCAAAGAGGAAATGACAATCAGTATGACACATCCGGAACTTAACCACTCAACCGAAGCACTTATGGATCTTACACTGCGTACACAAGCTTTGGGTTGAGTGTGTGCTTGTAGGAAAGATTGATTTTTGTAACTCCTTTGTGTATGGTACTGTTCAAAAGTAACCAGCAAGAGATGGACAAACTGCATATTCATTCAGTTCATGATGGGGTAAAACAATGACACTGAGACCGCACATGTATACTGAGTCACTGTAGACTGCACAAGTTGTTTAAATGTTTTCAAAACATATTTTATCAAAACAAGACATCTTGTGAGATGATAAAATTATTTCTAGCAAGTATGAACCTTGACTCAGTCGAAAAATACTCTTGGACTCGTTAGAATTCCATTTAGGGTCTCCTTTAATACACTAAAACAGGGTAGCTCTTCGACCAGCACAAGGCCCCATTGACGAATAGACACAAGAGACTCGTCAACGTACACAGGGTAATCATTAACGAGGAAATACCAAGAATACCTTAAATTCAGAACAAGTTGTCTCATCGACGAACACAGGGTCTTGACGATGAGGCCAAGCATGGGACCTGTCGATGAGTAGTGACCTCGTCGATGAGTGTCGGGCTACAAGAAGCATTAAATGAACAGTAACGACTATTTTTTGAAACTTGTCTTTACTCCATTAATGCCAACGGCTCTCCAGTGAACTGCTCGGTCCTTTGCCAATAAATGTGAGTCTTGTGAATTCATTCTAGAGTAGTTAAGCAATTTGGTTGTTGAGACCAATTATTGTGCATTCATACTAGGGTTTCACTTTGTGCTCTCTTGCCCTTTTGCTATTTACTCTTGTTTACACACCATTTACAAAGAAGGAATAATGTGAGGTTTATATTGGGATATTCAGATCAAAAGGGAGCATTTTGCATTGTATCTACTTGCTTTCAAATTCATTGTATTGAAAGGTTTTTTGTGAGCTATTATAAGGTGACTCTAGGTGAGCACCATTGTTGAAACTCTTTGTGAGCAGATGGTTTGTAAAGGCTTCTCTGCCGAGAAGGAGGATTACATAATGGATTTGGGGAATCCTTAAGTTGGTCTCAAGGAGTGGACGTAGGCTCGGTGCTACCACGTTAACATCGCTGCATTAAACTTCTCTTATCCCTTCTCTCGTGTGTTGCTCACTTTTTGCTATTTTCTTTATATATATACTGTGATATAATACTCTTACTCTTGCCAAGAAAACTTTGTGATTGTAGAAAAAGTTGTATATCCACGAAAGACGTCTATTCACCCCCCTCTAGACGCATATCCGGACCAACAGTATTCCTTTTCACCTCTTTGCAAGTTAGTAGTTGTACCTATTTCACACAATCGATGAATCTTATCCTTTTTTAGTTCTTTACTAGTCAGTTGTAGTAGTTACTTCGCACAGTGGGTTGAGTTGTATTCCTTTTCAGTTCTTTACAAGTCAATGGTTGTATTTCTTTCATACCGTGGATGAGTCACGTAGAGTATAACCTGGTAGACATGTAGTCAATGACGAAAATCACAAACAGTAAGAGTATGAAGTCTTCTTACAAATACATCGACGATATCATCGATAGAGTGGGTGGGGGAGAATGTTAGGGGTTGACAGTGTGACCTCCGTTAAATGGAGAGGAGAGATGTTTTCACTTGCCCTCACTAGGGATTTTTATACTGGATGTTGAATAATTCGGATGATAACTTGTGTGGTTGTCTTGTTGATTAAATATAACAACTAGTTCCACATGTTATTGAGTATGAAGGCTGTTTGTCTTCATGAATTCATTATTGTTGGGACTGATATTTCATCTCTATGATGGCTTTTAAAAACCTCTCGAGTGTTCATGTCAACTAGATTGAATGTGTGTTGTTGGTTGACTCTGTCGAGGGCGAGCCTCGACGAGTACCATGCGGCCCTTTAATTGGGTTAAAATTAGCGGTTTGTGACACAGTGCCTAATATAGTCATATTTTTCATTAGAGCCAATTTCAACGCATCTTGTTGGGTCCGCATTCCTACCTAGGCTAAAGGTGGGCTAATCTTCATGAATCAAAAGTTGGATTTAATCTTAATTTAGCAAGAAAACACATAAAAGCTGAGATTACTTAACAATAGATTTTCAAAAAAGAGTTTTTTTGTCCGTAACACAATAAATTTTTAAAAAAGGTAAAAGTTTGTCAAACAAAGAAAAGAAGAAATCATTTTGGGCGTACCATTGGTAGTAACTGTGCTGTTCGTTGATGGCGGCGGCGGAAGAAATCTGGCGGGAGGCGCTGGAGGAGAGGGCGGCGGAGTAATGCTGCTGTCAGTAGAATTATAGAAAGGGTACAGATCAAATCTAAACACACAACTTGGTTGGAGAACAACCCCACCTATGTTACTCCGGCAACATCCTCTGTAATAAATCACCGCCTGCCGCAGACAATCGCTGCAATCCATCTGTAATAAATCCGGAGTGCACTGCATCAGCGCATAAATCCTCTCAAAAAAATCTGAGACCTTCGCCTCCCCAGTTGCGAATTTCAGCTCTTTTGAACCCATCGAGGCCCCAATCACTAAACTATCCGTCAAATTATCCCAAATCTCATGAAACTTATCTTCCGATCCAGTCGGGATATTCCCCACATTGTAAAACGCGCGAGTGGGAGTCGTCGCTACCGATCCAAAAATTTTACCGTCCGAGCCGCGCACGACGCATAGAGGACCCTCCCCTGACCATGTGATTGCTTCCTTCTGGTTGGTACAATTGTTTATGATGATTTGGCTCGCGACGTTGACGCAATTCCTACAGTCTTCGGAGGAAATGTCTCCTCTGCAGAGCGCCAGAGCGTAGGTCTTGTCGGGGTCTTGGCCGGCGTCGGCGCTGTAAAAGCCGCCGGCATTGGCGACGTTGTGGGAGAGAGAAGAGAGGAGGAGGTTGCGGTTCTTGCCGTAGGTGCTGTTGGTGGTGAAGTTGCCCGTGGTGTAGCATATCAACTGGGCGGTGGCCAGACTGATAAGCCATAGAAGCGAAACATGAAATAGAACAAATGAAGTGAAAGAACTCATTGCAGATTGGGTAAGAAGTTTCAGTTCATGTAATCATGTTTATGTCTGAATCTGACCCAAATAGTTAAAGGTCTCGTATCACAAATTCCCAACCCTTTTTGCCTTTGAAGTTTGGTCGAGTCCACGGCCAGTGTGAACTGCTTCCTCTCTTCCGCGTTTCTTGGTTGACACAGACACAGAGTGGACTTTTACGCAAAATATTAATTGTTCATGGGAATAGTTGGGCGAAAGAGACGAAACGCGAAATTGGAAGGTGAATTTCCATTGCGTGCCAAATGCTCTGGTCAATTTGCATTAAAAAAAAAAAAAAAAAAAAAACTCTCTACATATGGTTAATGGATTCTTCACGTGGGGAAATTATAACAGAAGCGGTCCGGCCACGTGTACCTGCGCCTACCTTTTAAAATATGGTTAATGGATTCTTTCCCCTCTCTCTGTTCTTTGCCCAAGATCTAGAAAATTGGAGAAGATGAAAATTTGGGTGCCATCGTGTGTGAAAATACCAAGAAGTAAAAGGATGTGGGTGAAAATACCCTTCACCTCGTTTCATCCCCTTCTCCATCATTCCACAGTTCCATTCATTTTTTGAAGAAATTAATTAAACAAAAGCAGAAATGGAGACACGCAGAAAATTTTTGAATTTGTCATTTTTGTACTAAAAAGTGTTATATAGTATTTTTGCCTACCCCTACCCCAACTTAAAACTTCAGTGTTCTCGGTGAAGGGTAAAAAGAAAGAATGTGGAATGCATGGGAGAGGAAAAACAATGCATGATGTAGTGAAGTCGAACAATGTACTAGCAAAAAACACAAAATCCAGAAATAACATGCAATAATATAGTGTAGCACAAAAGATGATTCCAAAAATACCATGTAAAATTGCAAAATGACATTACACAGTATGTGACGTCATTACAAGCATTGGGAATGCTAAATAAAATGCAATAATATACTGTAGCACAAAAGATGATTCCAAAAATATCATGTAAAATTGCAAAATGACATTACATAGTATGTGACGTCATTACAAGCATTGGGAATGCCACAAAATTCATGGTGAAAGAATAGAAAAGAAAGGAATAGAATGTAACGCCCTGAACCTGAGAGTGGGGTTCAGGGTGTTATGTGTTCTATGCACAGATATTTGATACCATAAAAATCATCAAGTAGTAGAAATAATTAAACATCTTCATATAATATACTAGGGCACTATATTTCATAACCCAAAATGAATTTTCATTCGTCCATATTACATCACTAGAGAAACATAAAAACATAAATAGTAATAGGTCAGTATCTTACAGACACACACACAAAACTAACTATCAAACCCTGCCCCGGAGTTCGCTCACGATCGCTTGAAGGTCTTGAAAAATGAGTTGTATATTGGGAGTGAGACAATTCTCAGTAAGACGAAATGAATTATTATCAGTGTGCGGAAACATGGGTTTTAGTATACAAAAAATATAATCATTTAATAATCAACCATGATTGAAAGACACTTATAAAACTGCACTTACACATACATTATCAACCAAGCCATTAAAAACTGCAAACATGTTCACCATAAAACTTCTTAAGTATCACGCATTCAATTCCCATTCACGCACTCACACCCATAAATGAAAATGCACATTTACTTCACTTCCCAATACTTTCTTACTTTTCGGGATTCCCTACCCATTGTTCCCACTTCATACTTCACACAGTTAGAACTCACACGACCTGTTCAGAGTAAATCGGTAAAATGAACTCATCATCCCATTGCCAATGTTTTACCCCCTTTATATAAATAACCATATAACGACCTCCACATATCATTGTCAACGTTATATTACGATTAATATCAAGTATAATATAACGACCTCCTCATATCACTACCAACATTATATCGCAATTTACATGAACAACAATACAATACCATAATATATCAGTTAAATGCACCACTACAATCACAACTAGTTTATTTATGAAAAGTTAATCTCATGCCACACGAGCTAAGTATTAATCATACTGAAATAAACCATATATATATATATATATATATATATATCATTATGTACTAGATTACATTATTCCTGAAAATAAGGATATGACCATCTCCACAGTTTGTAAAACCAAAGAACTTATATTTAAAAGAAAATTGAGACGGTCAATCCTACTCACTTTGATCCTTTGTAAAATATGTAATACGATTCAAAACTAAGATTTTCAACCGATCAAAATGTTCAAAAAATCCGTTACTTTAATCCTACAGTCTTATACTTTAATTTAATCGGTCGATTTTAGAAATACAATTGCTAACCTAAACTTAGGCTTAAATTCTCCTTTTCAAACGGTTGGATTTTGAAACATAAGCTGAAATCATATACTTATATACTTGTTCTCCATTTAAATTGGTAAAATCTACAAAAGAACTAACATAATTTATTCCCCTTACCTGTTTCCTTGAAAATGGCCCGAAACGAACGAAAAAACTAAAACCCTAGCTTTCTGAACCTGTTGAAGAATGGAGACTGATAAGCCAAGAGAAGAGAGACACAATCGGAGAGCACGAGAGACCTTGAGGTGAGCGAGAGAGAGAGAGAGAGAGAGACGTGAGAGAGAGAAAGAGAGAGAAAACCAAAACCCTAGTTCTTGAGAGAGAGAAGAATGAAATTTTCTAAGAAAAATTACCTAGGTTCTACTTATAGAGGTACTGTCCCACACGAAACCGTCAACGGAAAACTTGAGCTGGAATTCCCAAGAGCCATTCTAGAGGAAACTGTCAACAGTTTCGTTTGGGGTTCCGCAAACCGTCAATGGTTTTGTCCTGCCCTTGTCTGATTCCTTCATTTTCTTTTCCTTTCTCTTTCTTTTATTTATTCATCCCATTTTCTTGGTCAGGTCACTGCAATCTCCCCTCCTTAAAAGAATTTCGTCCTTGAAATTCACTAATTAATCATTTTACATAACTCTAAAATTTTCTAATCATCCTCATACCACAAACTTCAATATACTCCACAGATATGCATAAATGCGTTACTTAGAATCACATCATGCATAGGCTCATGGATACCAATATAACTATTATATCTTTCATAACTCATAGATATCAATATAAATAGCAGTATGTTTATCCATGCGATTCATTAATAGCATGCATGGTCAGGAATTAATCTCATATTAAAATTCATGTTTATGCTCAATAATCTCATGCTCAAATTTTCAATATAGTGAACCATAAATTATCAATATAAGCCAAGTCGAGTCAAGTCATACACATGTAACATATAACATATTGTCATGCCCCGAACCCAGAAATGGGACCCAGGGGTGAAAATTGTAACCTAACCTGTCCATGTATCATATAAATCATCACAGATACAGTATACTGGATGAGGGTCCGACCCTGTGGGATTCCCAAGCACCCTAAACACATCCAATCATAATCATATACGCAGCGGAAAAAGTCATTCAATATCAACATATGCAGTACCATACTAGAGTCTATACAAGAGCAGAACATGGCTCTAACAAAACGTACAAACTGGGTGCCCAAATACAACTCAAAATGGCAACCCAACAAAACTACAGTCTTAGCACTTACCCAAGCGCTAACGCAATACACCGGCCACTACCCTCCCTACACCAGGACGCTAGTTCTGGTTACTCAAAGGACATGTAAAAATGTACGTAGAGTAGGGGTGAGACACCTCTCAATAAGGAAGAACGTAGGTTATATCGGTGTGTGGCATTTGAGTGTTATCATGACACAACATACAAGCAGTTGAATGCAATCCAGTATTAATTTACACAGTGCACACACGCACGCACACGACGGCCATTTATACGCAGCCCCGTAACAATACACACACATGATCAATAACCTGGTGTCATCACACTCATAAGCCCGAAGCCGGTTTGGCATTCCGGCGTTGGCTCGTAGCCAACCCGCGAAGCACGGTGCCACCGGCACATGGCTAGTCCTCGATTCCCATGGCATCGTACTGGCACTAACTGGTGGATCCACACCCTTCAGTCTGATCTACCGGAATAGGCTCATACCCTCGGATATAGAGCCGGCCACTCTTGCCAACGTGACTAGCGATACACACGCCCTCGGATATAGAGTCGGCCACTCTTAATACCCAGAACAATTTCGGAACCGTGTTCATATTAGCACTTTAACATATCACACACACATGCATGCTCATATAACCAAACAAACCACACTCATTTGGTAATCTAAATCATGGTTTTCCAAAAAAATACAGTTTAAACAAAGTCAAGGCACGGTCATCCCAATATCACAGTATAAATCACACATATACTCGATTTTCAACAAAACCCAGGATTCAGCCCATCGCCCCCTTTTTCCCAAAACTGTAATAATGAAAAACCCATAGTTTTCCCCGTTAAATCCCCCCAAATGAGTAGCCAAAACACACACAGGACCGTGGACCACAGTTCCACCAAGTCCGATATAAAAAATAACCAATATAATCATAGTTCCCTTTAACTTAACCCCATAAGCAAATCCCAAACTCCAAGGTCCCTAAACAGCGAACCGATTTCAAAACCTACAAATCATAGTACAGAATATACTCATAAGACTGATACCTATAAAACTACCAGATCGGAATTAAAAACTGAGCCTTACCTTGATTTTACGCCGAAACCTGAAAATCTCTAAAACGAGATTCCGATCCGTAGAAGTTGTAGAGAATCCTTCCACGATCCTCGTGGTAGCTTCCGTTTTTCAATTCCTTCAACGATCGGCGAAGAATTCTAGAGAGAAGGAGAGAGTAGAGAGAGTTTAGAGAGAGAAAGAGAGATAGGATTGAGTTTACTTAATGAAGAAGTAATAGAAATTTCCTTTTATAGCCCTTGACCCGAAAATTTCCAATTTTGCCCCTCTTAATATTTAAACCCATTTTTCATATTTTGGGTTTTTACAATCTCCCGTCACAAAAATTTCGTCCTCAAAATTTGCCATCTCTTATTCCCAGATTCATACATACAATCAAATACATAGACACAACTCAAGAGCGAACTGGCGATCATCACAGCGCAATCCCATCATACACATACACATAGACACAACTCAAGAGCGAAGTAGCGATCATCACAGCACAGTCCCATCATACACATAGACCTAGACACAACACAAGAGAGCGAACTGGCGATCATCACAGTACAGTCCCATTATACACATACACATACACATACATACACTCATTTATGGCGGAGGAATACTGTGGTTACATATACAACAATCTCAGGAGTTCACAATACTCACACTCCCGACGACTAACCACCTATCCCAACCCATAGTAGGATCATGTACAAGTGCTCAATATAACTGTGGAAATTCAAATTTTATATGTCCCTTTTTCTTACATTGATAACATATGGTATTAGTGTAGGCATTAGAAGATGTGCTAGCATAATCTTTGGATTCTTTTGAAAAATAACCCATGTAAAGATTTTTTTTCTTTTTATTTTCATCCCTATTAAATCCAATACCTTCTTTGTTTAAAGTCATCCTTTGTGAGCCTATCATTTTGTCAAAGTTTGCCTTTCCTTTTGTGAAATTATTAATGATCTTTTCTTTATCTTCAATATGATTTTTGAGATCTTTTATCTCTATCTCTTTCTTGTTGTCAACCTTCTTTAGTGATTTCTCTAATTCTTGAGATAATTTTCTTATTTTATCTTCTAATTCAGAAATATGTATGTCTTTCTTATATTCTATAAAGGATAGGGATCAAAGGTCTTCTATCATCTTTTCATATTTGCTTTCTAATTCTTTAATTTTCAAGTTTTTTTCTTTTTCAGCATGATTTTATATTCTAACTCCTTTGTCATAGCTTCATTCTTACTTTCTATTTTCTTGATTCTTGAATCCTTTTCTCTTTCAGTAGTTCTAAGGGATTCTAACTCTTTCATTATACCTTCATTCTTATTTTTCAATGAAGTATTTTGTTTAGTTACTTTGATTAGCATCTTATGGACTTTGAATAAATCATATTGTAATTCATCATAAGATGACATACACTGATCATTGGATTCATTTGATGAATCATTACAAGAATTATTTAAGGATTTGGATGATGAGCCTTCCTCATCGTCCCATGCCATAAAATAAGTATAAGCAACCTCATGGTCACTTGATTCATATTCCGAACTATTTTTACTCATATCAATCCTATTATCCCTAACATCTATAGTGCCTTTGTAAGTGACTACTAGCTTGTCTCATATTTCCTTAACCGATTTGCAAGTAATTACTCTATTAAATTCATTAGCATCTATTCATGACACTAGAATTTACTTACAACATCTTATAGTCTATATCGGTCATATCTTTTTTCTCTTTAGAAATTTGTTTTCCATCTACTATCTTAGTGGGAATTAGGTCTCCATCCATAACTACTTCCCAAGCTTTCCAATCCATGTGTTGGAGATATATTTGCATTCTCTTTTTCTAAAAAGTGTAGTTGTGTCCACAAAAGATAGGTGACCTAATTGAAAATTGTCCCTCTCCAAAGGGAGTTATGCCTAAGTTTGCCATTAGGATCTTTTTATAGCTACTAATTAAGATTTTCTATAACCCCGCTTTGATACCAATTGAAAAGTAAGGTGTAGTCCCAAGAGGGGGGTGAATTGGGTTTGAAAATTTTTCTTTTAAATATTTTTAGGAATTCTTAACTTATTGTTGATTCTTCAAACTTTCAGCAAAAACTTATTTCTTTATTTAATTCATAACCACACAAACATTCAATCATTCAAGTAATCAATCAAACAAACCAATCAACCACAATTTGAAAGCAAACAACCAAACCAAGATTAAAATATACAGCACTTTGGGTAATGTAAGAACTTAAGATGGTTGTTTGTTTATAGAAGCCCTGTAGTGAATGCTAATTTATGCTTGCTGATATAAAGCCCTGCATTAATGGATTTACTTCTTCAATATGATGTGCAATATAAAATCCAACACTTTTTCCAAAAGCCTAGACTTTAAATAAATTTTTAGTTAAAGAGTCTTGGGGGTGTTGACCAAATAACATACTCCCTTTCGGTTTCCGCAAGACCAAAAACAATTTATACTTCAGTTTACTTAATTTCCAAACTTCGTAGTATAAATGATTAAGAATTTAAATCATCCACGCAATTTATATGTGCTGAAAATAAAGAGTAAGGGAAAGAGAGAGTGAGATCGGGATTTTTACGAGGTTCAGCTTATACCCAGCCTACGTCCTCGCCTTTGGCAAACCACCAAAGGATTCACTAAAATTAGTGCTTTCACCAGGCAGAACAACACCGATTACAACACTCCTTGGTTAAGGCTAGAGCCCACCTTCTCCAAACAATGTACCCTCGTTTGGTCACTCCTTCAATTAGCCTAGGACCCACCTCTCTAAGCAATATCCCTTTGCTTAGCCAATGATCCAAACAACCTTGAACCATCAATATCTACAAGATACAAATCAAATAGACGTACAAAGAATGCTCACACAAAGAGTTGATTAGTACAACAATTCAGCACTATAATATACTTCAAATTAAATAACAATATGGAATTTAACTTGAAGCTCAAGGAAGTATATCACCGATTAATTCTTTAAATGATTGAAAGATTTAGAATTTGTAGCACAAGATTGGTGAGTGAGAATCAGCAAGACCTCAGCAAACTTCGTAGACAAGATGAGAGTGAAAGAGCCTTTGAGTGTTGAAAGCAATTGGGAGAATTTTTTGAATTCTTGGTTCTTGGTTTATTAATTCAATGATCTTTGAGGGTTATTTATAGACTTGAAAAAGTATGTAACTTGATCCCCAAGTGACTTGGAGTATTCCCTAAGTTTTCACAAAGTTTGAGCCCCAAGCAACCTTATTTAAAAAATTGGTCCGTTATGAAAATTCAAAATCTGCCACATGACATTTGACTGTCCCTTTTTGGCAGTCGGCTGTCTAGTTAAATTAAAGCAACAACAAGGTGGCAGTTGCCTGATGGAACACAGAAAGGCGTCTCAAAGTGCACAAACAAGCGTCTATACAAACATGGATAGGCGCTTGTCAAGTTGTTAGCTTTGAGCACCCTTCAGTATTTTGGTCATAACGTTTTCTGTGTAACTCTACATTTGACGAGCTTGGTGTCAAAAGAAAGCTAAGAGAAAATCCTACAACTTTTTTGTTGGACACATTTTAAAATAAGGAGCTTTTGATATAGAAAAATGCATTTTAATGCAGATATATAAAAAATGATAGCAATTGGGAAATCCTCTTTTTGGTGCTTTTCATTCCAAAAATGATTCTAACCTTTTTGAAATAATTTTTGACCTTATAAAAATATTTTCCAAGTATGTTAAAAGGTATTCAGGTGCAAAAAATTAACCTAAGAGTTTCATGCATCCATATTGAAATTATTTGAAGTCTTTACATGAAATTTCCTATAAACTCTTTCAAATTTTCAATTCTTGAATTCCTTGAGATCTTTATGCTTGCTTCATCTTTCTTTGAGTTTTCATCAAGTTTACTTTAATTCTCATGCTCTCATGATCTTCAAGTTTTATCTTTGAATCCATTTTTGAATCCATGCTTTAAGTTTCATTTTGATCATCCTTCTTTGAAATATAAGCTTTCATGAATCCTTTTGAACACTTGACCTTGCATTCATCATTGAATCTTGAAATGACAACACTTAACCAAATATGTTAAGTTCTAATTGTTTGTTAGCATCAAAATAAGATGTTAAGCCTTGTAAGGCGAACACACATAATTAACTCACTCAATGCATTAGGAAAAACTTACACCACTTATGAAATGATTAGAAAAATTCTTAAAGGGCTGCCAACTAAAAGGGAACCAAAAGCCACTACAATAACCGAAGGAAAAAATTTGAAAAACACCTCTTTAGATGAACTTATAGGTTCTCTCCTCACATATGAAATATCAATGAATGAAAGGAATGGAAAAACTAAAGCCTAAGAATCTATAGCTTACGCTGGCAAAACATATTCATAGCTCGGCTTGTACGCCGGCAAATCATATTCATAACATTATCATGTTCCCAAAAAAATGGTAATTCATCATAAAATCTACTCATGCCACACAAAATGGGTATTTTATATATATATATACATATATTTTCCTGAAATCAAATGCTATACAATTTTACTTATAAATTTCATAAAACAACTAGTTTAGTTTATCCCCTTACCTAATTCCTGAAGAGCCCCTAATAAAACAATCCTGCACCCACAGGGTTTCCCATTCAACACCCTGAAAATGATATTTCCTAGAACTAAACTTCAATATTTCTACATGTACTACACTTTCTACAACTGTCAGGAAGTCAAACATTGAGTAGAAAGCCTTCCCTTGGATCTAAGATGGATTTCGAACTAACCCCACCCATGATCCACTTCGGCAGATATGCAGAAAACTTCCCCAGGAGTGTCGTGGTGGCTTCAAATCGTCGAAGTAGCAAGAGATCGGCCCGATATCTTAGAGAGAAGTAAGGAGAACCAAAGGGAGGAAGAGTGAGAAGTTCTGCAACAAAAATCAGCCAAGAAATGGCATTTAGGGCTATTTATACTATGACCTTCATTGACGAGCCACGTCATCTCGTCGATGAGGTCAAGAAGAAAATTCGTCGATAAAATATTCCCTCGTCGACAAAATTCAGAGATGCCCAAAACATCCTCTCGGTATTTTCTCATCGATGAAATGCTTCTTTGTCGACGAGCCCCTTATGCTCTTTCGTCGACGAACCCCCTGAATTCATCGACGAGGCCCTACTTTCCTTTTCTTTTTCCCCTTTCTTTTATTATTTAAATATTATAATTTCTCCGGGTCACCACATTCTCCCCTCCTTATAAAATTTCGTTCTCGAAATTTGCCATTCATATGATTCATCATCCCTTAAAAGCAAAACAATCTACTTATTTTATTGCTTACCCTCACTTATGGTGAAGGAATGCCGTGGTCACATTCCAAGTCTTGGGAGATTACTTATATAAAAGAAAATTCTCCCAAAACTAAAGTGTTACTTCCTAATTAACTATTACATGTACCTGCAAAAAAAATATTACCTAATTATTTACATTTTACCCTGGTTAAACTTCTTGGAATAGTTGTGGATACTTTTGTTTTATCTGTTCCTCGGACTCCCAAAAAGCCTCTTCTATCGCATGATTTCTCCACAAAACTTTTACCAGAGGAATCTTTTTATTATGTAATTCCTGCACTTTCCTATCTAGAATCTATACTGGCACCTCCTTATACACTAGTAAATCACTGAACTCTAATTCACCATAACTGATAATACGAGAAGGGTCTGTGACATATTTCCTCGACATAGATACGTGGAATACGTCGTGAATTCTAGATAACACAGGTGGCAAAACTAGCTTATAGGCCACTGGCCACACTTTATCTAAAATCTCAAATGGACCGATAAACTTAGGGCTAAGTTTACCCTTCTGTTACGACATTAGTAGAGTCATCTTCATTCTTATTTTTGAGACTTTTGCATTGCCTCCTGAAGTGACCCATTTTCCCACAGTTCCAGCATTGTCCTTTTTGTCCAGATCTCGATTTACTTATGTTCCTATTAGAATATATGGATTTTGATCTGCCCCAATTTGAATTTCTATCATTACCTCTGCCTCTTGTTTGAAGGTTTAAGGCAGAACCAGATCCTGAGGTTTCACTGGTGTTGGCCTGACTAGGCTTTTCAATCAGTTTTGGTGATAACAAACAAAGGACATTTTAATTTGGAATGTTTAAAGTTTTGATGTTTCAGGAAAACAAGGATCAAGTGTGGACCATCAAGATAGATAAACTAACAAGTGATCCAAAGAAAAGCTTAAACTAGCTCCTTATTGATCAAAGCATGGGAAGATAAAGCTAACTCAAGCAAACATCAAAGGGATTTCAAAGCAAAAAGAAAGTGGATGATCTCGAGCTTAGCATATAAGGTTTTAGTTAAACCAATGTAAGTACTTCAAGGTCTAAAAATCCATTGAAATATTTTTTGAAGCTCTTTAGGGGATTAGGTGGACTTAGAGACCTATTTAAAAACCCCAGAATAAGTTTTATAAAGAATAAAAGAAAGAGAGCAAACCATTTTTTATTATTGAAAAAGAAAACTTAGAAAAGAATCTGTTGAGATGACTGAAGTTTTGATCAGATGCCTGAAGTAACAATTTCAGATGACTAAACTTCATGCTCAGATGACTGAAGAATTACTTCAGACGTCTGAATATTTTCTGGGGAGAAACAGAAACTAGCAGAAGTAATTCAGATGATTGAACCCTGACCTTGGTCGTCTGAACTCGACTCTTCAGTCATCTGAACCCTATCTTCGGTCGTCTGACCCTGTGTCTAGTTCATATTTTAATTGGCTCAGGAACTTCAAATGACTCAACTCGAGTGTTCAGCCATCTGAACACTGTTAAGGGGCAAAAATTTTCGAAAGTTAATATTTTAAATATTAGTTGCTTGGGCTCCAATATTTCTAAAAACTTGGGAAATTCTCCAAGGAAACTTTAGAAATAAGGAAACTTGTATGAATGCCTATAAATTCATGGTTTTCTAAATCAAAATTACACCAAGATTTGAAAAATCTCTCACAAGCTCTCTTGCTCTTAAAGTCTCAACTTGCTCATCTTTTGTGAACTAAAAGTTCTGTTGTTCTAAGATTGTTAATCATCAATCTTTGAAGTTATACTACTGATTTCTCGTCTGGAGAAAAGAGAGTTTGGTGAAATCCATTCCTAAGCTTCAAAAGTGTATTTCATTCTTGATATTTATCTTTTGAAGTACACAGATTTGATTTGTACTCACTTGCTCTTTGTGTGAGCGTGCTTTGTACACAATCTTCTTATTGCTTCTCTTGTAGATTTTGGACGATTTCAGGTTGTTGGATCGTTGACCAAACAAAGGTATATTGTTTGGAGAAGGCGAGCTCTAGCCTAAACAAAGGAGTGATTGTAATCGGAGTTGTTCTGCTCGGTAAAGAAACATCGATAGTGGAATCCTTCGGTATTTTGCCAAGGGCGAGGACGTAGGTTGTGTTGAAGCCGAACTTTGTAAAATCTTTGTGTCTTTCTTTCTTCCTTACTCATTGTTTTCTGCTTAATATATTTGTGTGTATACTAAAGTGCAGGGTGCAGGGCTTGCAATTAAAATCAAAGAAAGACTCTTGATATTTAAGAAGTATGTTTTGATTAACTGTTTGCGGAAACTCAAAAGGGAGTACATTGGTTAATTTGCGGAAATCTTAATCAAGAGAAGTGCATAAAAAATTTCATCAAAAGAAGGTTGCAAACATCTATAGGGCAACTGATAAAAGTTCTTAAACTCTTGCATATTTGTTTAAATTGTTTACTTTGGTTGATTGACTTGTGAATTTAAATATCAGTATTTTTTAGTGTGGTTATTAGTTGATTGCTTTGTTTTCTTGTTGTCATACTAACACAAGTAAGTTGTAAAAAGGGAATAAAATTTTTAAAACCCAATTCACCCCCCTCTTGGGAAGTTATTCCTAATTTCAATTGGTATCCGAGCCTCGTTATAGAAATTCCTAACAAGAAACTATAAAAAGATCAAATGGCAAACATAGGAGTAGCACGCTTCGGTGAAGGCCAATCCTTAACCGGTACACCAATCTTTTGTGGGCAGAATTATACCTTTTGGAAAAAGAGAATGCAAATATATCTCCAACACATGGATTGGAAAACATGGGAAGTAGTTATGGATGGAAACCTCATTCCCACTAAGATAGTTTATGTAAAACATATTCGAAAAGAAAAGAAGGATATGACAGATTTAGATTATAAAATGCTTCAAATCAATTCAAGCGCTATAAATGCGTTATACTATGCATTAGATGCTAATGAGTTTAATAGGGTCATGGCTAGCAAAACGGCTAAGGAGATTTGGGACAAATTAGAAGTAACATATGAAGGAACAATTGATGTTAGAGACAATAGGATAGACATGTTAACAAGCGAATATGAAGCATTCAAGATGAATTCTGATGAAATAATATCAAGTATGTACACCAGATTTACCCACATAATAAATTCCTTAAGTGCCTTAGGGAAAACTTATACTACCTACGAAATGATCAAAAAACTTTTAAGAGACCTTCCCTCTATATGGGAACCAAAGGCTACAGCTATCACAGAAGGTAGAAACCTTAAGACCACCTCTTTAGATGAACTCATAGGTTCACTTCTTACCTATGAAATGACCTTAAAAGAAAGGAATCTTGAACCAAAGCATAAAAGATCCATTACTCTAAAAGCTTCTAGCCACAGCTCTAGTGAAGAGGAAAGTGAAACAAGTGACTTAAATCAAGATGAATTAGCATTCATCACTAAGAGACTAGGTAAGTTCTATTGAAAGAATAAAAGATTTCCTATAAAGTTCAATAAAAAGAAACCTAAAAAAGGAGGGACGAGTAGGAAAGAAAATAATTGTAAGAATGAACCTCCATTATGCTATCACTACAAGAAACCAGAGCATATCAAACTGGACTGTCCGCTGCTCAAGAAAGACAAGAAGGAAAAGAAGGAAGCCATGAAGGCCAGGTGGGATTACTCAACCTCTAACGAGACAGAAAACGAATCAAGTGGACAAGAGATGGCAAATATATACTCCATGGCGAATGAAGAAGAGGTAAATTCTTACTACTCTTCAACAGAATCTTACAATGAGTCTTGCGATGAGTCGTGTGATAGTATGCCGTCCTACAAGGAATTACAAGCTGAGTTGTTTTTCTATATTAAAGATTCATAAAATTTTCCAAGAGAAATATAACTTTGAAAGATCAAAGTAAAGAACTATTTAAGCAACTTGAATCATTTAAAACCATTGAAAAAGAAAAGGACTCTTGTATTAAAAAGTTAGAAGAGGAAATAAATAGAGTAACTCAAAAGTTAGGCAAAACTCATGAAGATGATTTGAATAAAAAGGATTTAGAAGTAAATCAACCTAAGAAATCAGTAAAGGATAAGGAGAAAATTGTATATAACTTTACTAAAGGAAAAGAAAATTTTGAAAAGATGATAGGACAACAAAGGCTACATGGAAATAAAGAAGGGATATGTTATAATGATAAAGCTAGTAAAAAGAATAAAAAATTATACATGGGATACTTCGTCAAAGAAGCCAAGCACTATGCTAGCACCTCTTCTAGCAAAAAACATGAACACACCACTTGCTATATGTGCAAGACTAAAGGTCACGTAATGTTCAATTGCCCACTAAAAAGAAAGTATGTTAAAGTTCAAGGAGAATGGAAAGTCAATAATGGAACTAACAACAAAACAAAGAAAATTAAAAGAATTTGGGTTCCAAAGACTAACACAATGAATCCTCCATTGTAGGTATGCTTTAGGTCAACACTATCAACGGATAAGTGGTACTTGGACAGTGGGTGTTCAAGGCACATGAACGGCGATAAGACCAAGTTTACCTCTCTAAGACAAAAGGATGGGGGATATGTCACCTTCGGAGACAATGCCAAAGGTAAAATTATCGACATTGGAAAAATAGGTAAATAACCTTCTCTCACTATTGACAATGTGCTATTAGTAGAAGGATTAAAACACAACCTTTTAATTATTAGCCAATTAAGTGACAAAGGGTTTGAAATAACCTTAAGAAAGAAAAGTGTGTTATCCAAAATCCTAAGAACAATGAAACTTTGTTTATAGCTCATAGGATAAATAATTTCTATTGCATAAACCTTGAAAATTTGGTAAATCAAAATGTAACTTGTTTGACAGCAATGAATGAAATAAGTTGGCTATGACATTGGAAACTAGGACATGCTAGCATGGACCTATTATCCAAATTATCTAAGAAACATCTTGTAAAAGGACTACCAAACACTAAATTCATAAAAGACAAGATGTGTGATGCATGCCAAAAGGGAAAACAAGTCAAAACAAGTTTCAAAAAGAAAAAAATACATGTCTACTAAAAGGCCTCTAGAACTTTTGCACCTAGACCTATTTGGTCCGACTAGAACCTTAAGCCTAGGAGGTAAATAGTATGCATTTGTTATAGTAGATGACTACTCACAATTTACTTGGGTAATATTCTTAACAAACAAAGATGAAGCTTGTGACATGTTAATCACCTTATGCAAGAAATTACAAAATGAAAAGGGGTATAATATAACAAATTTCAGAAGTGATCAAGGTAAGGAGTTTAAAAATAAAGAAGTTGAAAATTTCTGTAATGAACTTGGAATAAATCATAATTTTTCAGCACCTAGGACTCTACAACAAAATGGAGTTGTATAGAACCTTACAAGAAATGGCAAGAACAACAATAAATGAAAATAGCCTACCTAAATACTTTTGGGCAGAAGCTGTGAATACATCGTGTTATATTGTAAATAGGGTATCTATAAGATCAAGTATAGACAAAACACCATATGAACTATGGAAAGGTAGAAAACCTAATATTTCCTACTTTCATGTATTCAGATGCAAATGTTTTATCCTTAATATCAAAGATGATTTAGGAAAATTTGATCCAAAATATGATGAAGGCATCTTCGTAGGCTATTCTACAAATAGTAAAGCTTATAGGGTTTATAATAAAAGAACTCTAATAATTATTGAATCAATACACATAACGTTTGATGAATCAACTAATTATGACAATAAAGTTAAGATTGATGAAAAAGAAGATATTTCACAAAGAAAAGAAGAACTTGAAATAAAAGAAGAAAACAATAGTGAAGCCTCAAATGAAAACATAATAGAAAATCTAGAACTACCTAAAGAATGGAAATATGCTAAAAGTCACCCAAAAGAACAAATTATTGGTGAAACATCAAAAGGTATAACTACTAGAGCCTCATTGAAAAATATTTGAAACCATTGTGCCTTTTTATTTCAAGATGAACCCAAAAATATTGAAGAAGCCTTAAAAGATAATTCTTGGATTATAGCTATATAGGAGGAACTAAATCAATTTGAAAGGAGTCAAGTGTGGGAACTTATACCTAAACCCAAAGATAAATCAATCATAGGAACTAAATGAGTGTTTAGAAATAAAAAGGATGAAAATGGAGTAGTTGTAAGAAATAAAGTTAGGTTAGTAGCACAAGGTTATAATCAAGAAGAAGAAATTGATTATGATGAAACCTTTGCTCTTGTAGCAAGAATGGAAGTAATTAGGATGCTCCTAACCTGTGCAGCCCATAAGGATTTTAAGTTATACCAAATGGATGTAAAGAGTGCATTCTTAAATGGAATATAAATGAAGAAGTGTATGTTAAACAACCTCCAGGTTTTGAAAATTCAAAAAATCCAAATCATGTATTTAAGTTAACAAAAGTTTTGTATGGTTTGAAACAAGCTCCTAGGGCTTGGTATGAAAGACTAAGTAAATTCTTGCTCAAAAATGAATTTTAAAGAGGAATGGTAGATAGTACCTTGTTTATCAAAACCAAAAACAAAGAAATGCTAATTGTTCAAATATATGTGGATGATATTATATTCGGAGCTACAAATGAAGAACTATGTAAAGACTTTGCCACATGTATGCAAAAAGAATTTGAGACGAGTATGATGGGGGAGCTAAATTATTTTCTAGGATTACAAATTAAACAAGCTAAAAATGGAACACTTATAAATCAAACTAAATACATTAAAGATATGCTTAAAAAGTTTGATATGGAACAAAGTAAACCCATAGGAACCCTTATGTGTACATCTACAAGTCTTGATAAAGATGAAAAAGGAAAACAAGTAGACATAACACACTATAAAGGAATAATTGGTAGTTTACTATATCTAACTACAAGTAGACCCGATATTATGTTTAGTGTATATGTGTGTGCCAGGTTTCAATCAGCACCTAAGGAATCTCATCTAACAGCCATTAAGAGAATACTTAGGTACTTGCTAGGAACACTTGATATAGGTTTATGGTATCCAAAGGACACTGATTTTAATATGATAAGCTATTCCGATGCTGATTATGTTGGATGTAAGATTAATAGAAAGAGTACGAGTGACACATGTCACTTCTTAGGACAATCCTTAGTATCATGGTTCTCAAAGAAACAAAACTTCATAGCCTTATCAACCGCCGAAGCTGAGTATGTAGCAGCCGAAAGTTGTTGCGCACAAATTTTATACAGGAAACAACAATTAAAAGACTTCAATCTAGATTATAAGACAGTACCAATAAACTGTGATAACACAAGTGCAATAAATATATCCAAAAATCCAATTTCACACTCGAGAACTAAACATATAGATATAAGACATCATTTTTTGAGAGATCATGTTTAAAAAGAGGACATAATTCTTGAATTCATAAATACAAATGACCAATGGGCAGAAATTCTTACAAAACCCCTAAGTGAAGAAAGATTTATACTCATTAGGAAAGAACTTGGGTTAATTGACAATAGAGAAGTATAGTAGACAAAAAATTACAAAACTTTCTGATTTTCGGTCGTCTAAATTGAACACCTCAAACTACTCAACACTGTAGCAAACAGGTTCAGATGACTGAACCTGGAACTTCAGATGTCTAGGAGGCTACTGACTCTTTAAATTCCAAATCCAAAAATTTTCAAATGACTGAAGATAATCCTTAGTCATCTGAAGTCGCGGGGTTTAAATATAACTTTTAGCTTAAAACCCTAATTTCAGCCTTCTGAAGTTCATTGCTCTACTCCTCTGAACACTATTTCTCTCCATATCTCCTTATATTCACCCAAAAATCTCTCCATCCGAAGCTTGCTTCTCTCTTCTCAGGATCATTCCATGAAACCTAGGGCATCTGCAATCAGGTATCTTCATCAAACATGCCTCGTGTTAAGCACGCTGCCAACCGAGGTTCTTCATCTGGGAGAGATGCACAAAATCTTGACAAATGGCTTGTTGCTCCCCAAGCTAAGCTTCGTTACCGTATGACCCTTGGCACCATAGACCCCATTCTAGGTAAAGTATTGGATGTCTCATTCTTCAATACTGAATTCCCAAATATCCTTCCTTTATTCCAAAATATAGGATGGTTTGATTTTGTTACTTAGCAACCAAAAGGAATTTTTCCTCATCTTATCAAGATATTTTATGCCAATATGAATAATGAAAATGGGATTGTTTCTTCGAAAGTGAAAGGGAAGAAAATCTTGTTGAATTCTAAAATCTTGTCTCCTGTTTTCAAAATTACTCTAGGTGAATTTAATTGTCCCATGTTTGCTCAATCCTGGATTTTAGAACAAGGGTTTACCCCTGAAAACTTCCTTCCATTGATCATGGAAAACAAACCTATATATTTTGGGCATCCTCCTTTGTACAAAAAACTAAGTTTAAAAGCCCAAATTTTACACAGAATTGTTGCAAACAACATCCTACCCAAACAAGGCTCTTTTGATCATCTTTTCTATATTGAGTGCTTTGTTCTCTGGTGTCTTCTCAAAGGGAAGAAACTAGACTTGGCCAGTTTAATCATCCGATGGATGTGAGCCAAACTAGAATCCTCACGAGTTGTCCTTCCCTATGGAGGTGTCCTTACTCTTTTTTTTTTTCCTCACCTTTATGTCTTAAATAGTTATGAATTCTTCATAAAAAGAACTCGCTATGATTTTTTTAATGAGACCTCCCTAAAGCAAATGGGGTATGAAAAAGGTAGCTCGGGATGGTATTTGAAATCAAGTAGGATTCAACACGCATCTACAGCCTCAACCTCAGTTGCAGCCTCAGCCTCAACCTCAGTAGTAGCACATTCTTCTTCCACATAGGATCTAGGATCATCTCATGATGCACCTTCATGGTTCTTAATATTCCAAAGGGACTTCTCAAGTTTCTCATCTGAAGTGTGCACTGGGCTTCAAAATATTAAAGAAAAAGTTACATCCCTTGATCAGCGCATGACTCACATAGAGAAGTATCAGGCTCGATCTTCTAAGGGAGGTGATGCCATGGATATTTGCTTCGCCCCTCAAAGTGAAGATGAAGGTTCTAATGAAGAAACTGAGGAAAATGAAGAAGGTTCTAAAGAAGAAGGCAACTAGGAAGAAGAAGTAAATACTGAAGAAGAAGGAGGACAAGACAAAGAAGAAGAAGGATAAGGAGACGACTCCGAAGAAGAAGGATAGGACCATTAGGAAATAACTTACATAGATTACTATGAAACTTTTTGAATGTACTTAAGATGTTTTCAATATTGGTACTATGAATCTTTTTGAATGTAACTCGGATGTTTGAAGCATTGGTACTTTGACTCTTTTTTTTGTAATATCTCTTGCTGCAAATTTTTGCTTGTCACACCTTGTTATGTAAACATTTCCTCAATGGTTATAAAACTACCTTTTCTATTACTTTTCATGTGTTCTTTTTGAATAATGACAAAGGGGGAGAAAGTGTGTTATTAGCAAAGATACGAAGCATATATATACACAGACATGTCAAATATATAATGAAATATGAGAAATATAAATTAACAAATAATATATGGACCATACTTGCTTGGAAAAAATGCCATGGTTCCTGTTTAGTTAATCTGTATATGGACTATTAACTTGCTTGGATAAAATGCCATGGTTCCTGTTTAGTTAATCTGTATTAGATGCTTATAGTAAGGGGGAGTATTTTTAAAAAGAAACCTTTATCTTTGCTCCTTGTTTGTCATCATCAAAAAGGGGGAGATTGTTGGCCTGACTAGGCTTTTCAATCAGTTTTGGTGATAACAAACAAAGGACATTTTAACTTGGAATGTTTAAAGTTTTGATGTTTTAGGAAAACAAGAATCAAGTGTGGACCATCAAGATAGATAAACTAACAAATGATCCAAAGAAAAGATTAAATTAGCTCATTACTGATCAAAGCATGGGAAGATAAAACTAGCTCAAGCAAACATCAAAGGGATTTCAAAGCAAAAAGAAAGTGGATGATCTCGTGCTTAGCATATAAGGTTTTAGGAAAACCAATGTAAGTACTTCAAGGTCTAAATATCTATTCAAATATTTTTTTTGAAGCTCTTTAGGGGATTATGTGGACTTAGAGACCTATTTAAAAACCCCGGAATAAGTTTTATAAAGAATAAAAGAAAAAGAGCAAACCATTTTTTATTATTGAAAAAGAAAACGTAGAAAAGAATCTATTTAGATGACTGAAGTTCTGATCAGATGCCTGAAGTAACAACTTCAGATGACTGAACTTCATGTTCAGATGACTAAAAAATTACTTCATACGTCTGAAGAATAAGCTCAGATGTTTGAAGATTTTCTGGTGAGAAACAGAAATTGGCAGAAGCAGTTCAGATAACTGAACCCTAACTTCTGTCGTCTAAACCCGACTCTTCGGTCATCTATACCCTATCTTCGGTTGTCTAACCCTGTGTCTAGTTCATATTTTAACTGGTTCAGGAACTTCAAATGACTGAACTCGAGTGTTCAGCCATCTGAACACAGTTAACGGGCAAAAATTTTCAAAAGTTAATATTTTAAATATTAGTTGCTTAGGCTCCAATATTTCTAAAAACTTGGGAAATACTCCAAGGAAACTATAGAAACAAGGAAACTTGCATGAATGCCTATAAATACATGGTTTTCTAAATCAAAATTACACCAAGATTTGAAAAATCTCTCACAAGCTCTCTTGCTCTCAAAGTCTCAACTTGCTCATTTTTTGCGAACTAAAAGTGTTGTTGTTCTGAGATTGTTAATCATCAATCCTTGAATTTATACTGCTAATTTCTCATCTGGAGAAAAAGGGAGTTTGGTGAAATCAATTCCTAAGCTTCAAAAGTGTATTTCATTCTTGATATTTATCTTTGAAGTACACAGATTTGATTTGTACTCACTTGCTCTTTGTGTGAGCGTGCTTTGTACACAATCTTCTTATTGCTTCTCTTGTAGATTTTGGACGATTTTAGGTTGTTGGATCGTTGACCAAACGAAGGTATATTGTTTGGAGAAGGCGGGCTCTAACCTTAACAAAGGAGTGATTGTAATTGGAGTTGTTCTGCCTGATAAAGGAACATCGATAGTGGAACCGTTCGATATTTTGCCAAGGGTGAGGACGTAGGCTGTGTTGAAGCCGAACTTTGTAAAATCTTTGTGTCTTTCTTTCTTCCTTACTCATTGTTTTCTGCACAATATATTTGTGTGTATACTAAAGTGCAGGGTGCAGGGCTTGCAATTAAAATCAAAGGAAGACTCTTGATATTTAGAAAGTATGTTTTGATTAACTATTAGCGAAAACCCAAAAGGGAGTACGTTGGTTAATTTGCGGAAATCTTAATCAAGAGAAGTGCATAAAAAATTTCATCAAAAGAAGGTTGTAAACTTGTACAAGGCAACTGATAAAAGTTCTTAAACTCTTGCATATTTGTTTAAATTGTTTACTTTGGTTGATTGACTTGTGAATTTAAATATTAGTATTTTGTAGTGTGGTTATTAGTTGATTGCTTTGTTTTCTTGTTGTCATACTAACACAAGTAAGTTGTAAAAAGGGAATAAAATTTTAAAACCCAATTCAGCCCCCTCTTGGGAAGCTATTCCTAATTTCAATTAGTATCGGAACCTCGTTATAGAAATTCCTAAGAAGAAACTATAAAAAGATCAAATGACAAACATAAGAGTAGCACCCTTCGGTGAAGGCCAATCCTCAACCTGTCCACCAATCTTTTGTGGACACAATTATACCTTTTGGAAAAAGAGAATGCAAATATATCTTCAACACATGGATTGGAAAGCATGAGAAGTAGTTATGGATGAAAACCTCATTCCCACTAAGATAGTTGATGAAAAACATATTCCAAATGAAAAGAAGGATATGACCGATTCAGATTAAAAAATGCTTCAAATCAATTCAAGTACTATAAATGTGTTATACTGTGCATTAGATGCTAATGAGTTTAATAGGGTCATGGCCTGCAAAATGGCTAAGGAGATTTGGGACAAATTAGAAGTAACATATGAAGGAACAATTGATGTTAGAGACAATAGGATAGACATGTTAACAAGCGAATATGAAACATTCAAGATGAATTCTGATGAAACAATATCAAGTATGTATACCTGATTTATCCACATAATAAATTCCTTAAGTGCCTTAGGGAAAACTTATACTACTTACGAAATGATCAGAAAAATTCTAAGAGGCCTTCCCTCGATATGGGAACCAAAGGCTGTAACTATCACAGAAGGTAGAAACCTTAAGATCACCTCTTTAGATGAACTCATAGGTTCACTTCTTACCTATGAAATGGTGTTAAAAGAAAGGAATCTTGAACCAAAACATAAAAGATCTATTGCTCTAAAAGCATGTAGCCACAACTCTAGTGAAGAGGAAAGTGAAACAAGTGACTTAGATCAAGATGAATTTGCATTCATCACTAAGAGACTAGGTAAGTTCTATAGAAAGATTAAAATATTTCCTATAAAGTTCAATAAAAAGAAACCTGAAAAAGGGGAGACAAGTAGGAAAGAAAATAAAAGTAAGAATGAACCCCCAATATGCTATCACTGCAAGAAACCAGGGCATATCAAACCGAACTATCCGTTGCTCAAGAAAGACAAGAAGAAAAAGAAGGAAGCCATGAAGGCCACGTGGGAAGACTCAAGCTCCAGCGAGACAGAAAACAAATCAAGTGGACAAGAGATGGCAAATATATACTTCATGGCGAATGAAGAAGAGGTAAATTCTTACTACTCATCAATAGAATCTTATAATGATTCTTGTGATGAGTTGTGTGATAGTATGCCATCCTACAAGGAATTACAAGCTGAGTTGTTTTCTCTGCATTAAAGATTCATAAAAATTTCCAAGAGAAATATAACTTTGAAAGATCAAAATAAAGAACTATTAAAGCAACTTGAATCATTCAAAACCATTGAAAAGAAAAGGACTCTTGTATTAAAAAGTTAGAAGAGGAAATAAATAGAGTAACTCAAAAGTTAGGCAAAACTCATGAAGATGATTTGAATAAAAAGAATTTAGAAGTAAATCAACTTAAGAAATTAGTAGAGGATAAGGAGAAAATTATATATAACTTTACTAAAGGAAAAGAAAATTTTAAAAAGATGACAGGGCAATGAAGGCTACATGGAAATAAAGAAAGGATATGTTATAATGGTAAATCTAATAAAAAGAATAAAAAATTATACATGTGATACTTCGTCAAGGAAGCCAAGCACTATGCTAGCACCTCTTCAAACAACAAACATGAACACACCACTTGCTATATGTGCAAGACTAAAGGTCACGTAATGTTCAATTGCCCACTAAAAAGAAAGTATGTTAAAGTTCAAGGAGAATGGAAAGTCAATAATGGAACTAACAACAAAACAAAGAAAGTTAAAAGAATTTGGGTTCCAAATACTAACACAATGAATCCTCCATTGTAGGTATGTTTTAGGACAACACCGTCAACGGATAAGTGGTACTTGAACAGCCGGTGTTCAAGGCACATGACCGGCGATAAGACCAAGTTTACCTCTCTAAGACAAAAGGATGGGGGATATGTCACCTTCGGCGACAATGCCAAAGGTAAAATTATTGGCATTGGAAAAATAGGTAAGCTATTCCTAATTTGGGAATAAAATTTTTAAAATCCAATTCATCCCCCTCTTGGGAAGCTATTCCTAATTTCAGCCAACATCCTTTCTGCGAATCTCCTTAGCCAAAACTAAATCTCATATGTCATTATACTTTAGTTTTTCTTTTCCCGTGGAGTTACTTATAGCCATCCTCATGACCTCCCAACTGTTTGGCAATGAAGCCAAAACGATCGGTGCACATATCTCATTATCGAAATTAATTTCTACAGAAGACAATTGATTTGTGATTGTGTTAAAATCGTTCAGATGTTGTGCAACCGATGCATTCTTAGCCATCTTTAAATTAAATAGTTTCTTCATCAGGTGTACCTTGTTATTTGCAGATGGATTTTCATACATACCTGACATAGATTTCATCAGATCTGTTGTGGTCTTCTCCTTTACATCATTATGTGCAACAGACCTAGACAAAGTAAATATGATAACTCGAAGTACCTGTCTATCAAGGAGAGTCCATTCCTCATCCTTCATGGTCGCAGGTTTTTCTCCTAGAAATAGCAGATGCAACTTCTTCCCATAGAGATAATCCTCGATTTGCATCCTCCAAAATCCAAAGTATGTGCCATCGAACTTTTCTATCCCAGGCACCTTTCCTGCTTCCTTTGCCATTGCTCCCACTCAAGCCTAACGGTAGACTCTAATACCAGTTCTTGGGGGAATAAGCACACATGCGGAACCTATGAGAAAACAAGATAGAGACAAGCATATGCCAAAGAAAAATAAACACACGCACGCACAAGACAATATTTACGTGGTTTGGCAACTTTGCCTACATCCACGAAGTTGCAGGGATTTCACTATTATCAGGGAAGAATACAGAGTGTAGCAATTGTAGTTTCTCTCACTCTCAACAAAGAAGAAACAACATGCACACACCCTAAGCACCAAAGAGAATACCTTTGGATCGTGTACACAAGAGTCTCACTCTCTCCACGCTACTACAACACTCTATGTTGCTCTACGCACATAAAAGAACCTTAGAAATATATATCTTAGGGATTACAAGATCATAACTTTCAAAATAGGAAAGTTCTGCCAAAATCTCGCACAGAAGATCGTCGTCGTCGACTAGTCACACCCCTGTTCCCCATGGTCGCGACCTAGTCGAGCCTCGCGAGAAATTAGGAATCTTGAAGTTTAGCATCCTCGACCTAGTCGCACCATTAAGTCTTGCTGGTCGAGATGATGGTCTAGCCTCTCGAGATTTCGTCCTTCAAGAAATTTTAGGATCTCGACTTGGTCACTCTTCAGGGTCTTCATGGTCGAGCACTTGGGCGAGACTCTCAGTTTTTCTGGTCAGGCCTGGGCCGATGAATTAAACATAACTAGGCTCCACAAAGCCCAACAAATCCATGTATATACATAACTAATTCCACTTTAGTTCAGACACTTAGCCATTATCTATAATATATATATATATATATATATATATATATATATATATATATATGCATGAGATTATTTTTAATCAATGACATCTCAGTCATCTTTATGCATATTTATATTTAGGATCACTTCATTAGTGTTTTAATATATTATTTAAGACTGGTAAAAAATTTAAAATGACTTTAGTTCTCAAAACAAACAAGCCTTATAGTTCTCACAAGCCAACTTTTTATAGGCATGGGCAGCACAATGAAAAATAATTTGAAAAAGAAGAAGAAGGAGGTTTTATGTTATTTTGACATTAAAGTAATGTATTATTAATCTAACTTAATAGCCACTGCAATTTGTGATTCATTGGTTAATATGCTTGTCATGTTTTGATTTATTGTATGTGGATAAGGCTTTGAAAAGTTTTTGAGTTAATGACAGCCAATTATAAAATTATTATTCACTTTTTTAATATATTAATGAATGACTTAGACTGAATTAGTACTGTACAAATAGAGGTAATTATTTAAATTATTTCTAAATTGCACATTGAATTCCAACAGCTAACTTGATAAACAGGGCGCCGAATTCCCACTTCCCTGTATGAATTGAATTTGAGCCTTAAGGCCCCAACTACAAATTTACATTTTTTATTTATTTGGTCACTAACACTTTCATCCTCACATAATCAATCAAGAGCATAGCTCTGTAATGAAGCACTAATTACTTAAAATTGCTCACATAACAAAAAATATATGCTAAAAGGTACATGACATTTGTTAACACGCAACGATTTTAATCTTCCAATCAACAAAATAAATAGCACAAAGAACATTTAAAGAAAAAAAATGTAGACGAGAGATTTTACGTGATTAGGTAAGATTGCCTACGTCCACAGAGTGTGCACCTGAAGGAAAATCCACAATGAAACGATGGTAGTACAAGATTTGATTAGACTCTCCCCAATCCCAGATCCCCTATACACCCCTTCACCTTCAACCCTATGAAAAAAAATTTTTCTTAGAGAGAAAACCCCGTCTAGCTCTCCTTGCACAAAATGACAAGTAATACACTTTTTTTCCCATGGCTTACAAACATATATATGACACCACACAACCGTTGAATTTAGAGACGATCCAATGGCTGTGATAATCCAACTGCTGTGATAAAAGCCACAATAAATAAATAAATAAAACATATATATTTTTTAACAATCTCCACCTTGGCTTTTAATCACAGCCAAGCACAACATTCCATCACCACGCTCTGGGATGCTTTATCAACAATCAACAAGAGACTACATTAACTAAGTCTAGACAACGCTTGAACTTAACTAATGTAACAAGCTTCATGAGCATATCTGCAACATTTCCATCTGTGTGGATCTTCAATAACTGGAACTTACCACTTTCAACCCAACCTCTAACTACATGATACTGCACATCAATATGCTTCATGCGAGAGTGGTAGATTTGATTTCTTGTCAAGTGGATTACACTCAGACCATCACAGAATACGTGTAACCTATCCTGCGTTACACCAAGTTCCTGAATCAATCTAGTTAACCACAAAGCCTCCTTACCTGCCTCTGCCAAAGCTATCTATTCAGCTTTTGTAGTAGAGAAAGTTGTAGTAGGTTGCAACATAGCCTTCCAACTAATAGAACCACCAACCATGGTAAAAATGAAGCCAGAAGTAGACCTCCTCTTATCCAAATCACCTGCATAATCAGAGTCCACATACCCTGAACATTACAATCATCAGTACTTTCAAACAAGATACCATAAAAAGAATTGCCACGCAAATATATGAAAATCCATTTGACCGCATTCCAATGCATTCTACCTAGATTAGCCATATATATGCTTACCAAACTAACTGCATATGACAAGTATGGTCTACTACATACCATAACATACATCAAACTCCCTACTGAACTGGCATAAGGCACACTAGCCATATCCAACTTATCCTCATCAGTAGAAGGACACAGTTTAGCAGACAACTAAAAATGAACAGCTAGAGGTGTACTTACCGGTTTAGCCTTATCAATATTAAACTTTTCCAACACCTTCTCAATATACTTACCTTGTGACAACCACAGCTTCTTCTGTTGTCTGTCCCTCCTAATTTCCATGCCAAGGATCCTTTTAGCTGCACCAAGATCCTTCATCTCAATTCATTCTGTAACCTGGCTTTCAACACATTCAACTCATCAGTATTGTTAGAGGCAATCAACATGTCATCCAGATATAACATAAGGATCACATATACACCACTGTTAAGCAATCTAAAGTAAACACAACTGTCATAACTGCTTCTAACATACCCAATCCTCAACATATAAGAATCAAACCTCTTATACCATTACCTAGGGGATAACTTTAAATCATAAAGAGATCTATTCAATTTACATACCAGGTGCTCTTTACCTTGTTCCACAAACCCCTCCGGTTGCTCCATAAAGATATCTTCCTCCAACTCACCATGAAGAAAAGCTGTCTTTACATCCATCTGTTCTAGATCTAAATCATGCATGACAACCAATGCTAACAAGGATATAATGGAAGCATGCTTACCAACAGGTGAAAAGATTTCATTATAATCTATACCTTCTTCCTATTTGTATCCTTTTGCTACTATCCTGACCTTATATTTTATCCCTTTGATTCTGAAGTAGATTCTTTCTTTCTGAAAACCCACTTACAACCAAGAAGCTTCCTGTCATTGGGCTTTTGAACCCACACCCAAGTGTTATTCTTATGAAGAGACTCCATCTCCTCAACCATGGCTCCAAGCCAATTATCTCACTTAGAACTCTAAACTACTTCCTAAAAATCAGAAGGATCTCACTACTAGTAATAAGAGCAAATGCAACTAAGTCCTCAAATCCATACCTGATTGGAGGCTTAACATTCCTCAATTCTATGCCGGTGGTTAGCCCTGTAGGCTTATGTTTGTAACCTGTCTGAGGAATTTCCCGAGGAACTGTAGCCTGTCTCACTATATCTTGTGCACTAGAATCGACAACAGTAGTTTGAGTATTACCCATACCTAAATTCTGAATACTATCCAGCTCCACCTGAATAGGTACTCCTGTTGAATCAGACTCCACCTTCTTATCAACATTCTACTTCAACATGACTTCCTCATCGAAGACCACATCCCGGCTAATGACCACCTTTCGTGCTATAGGGTCCCACAACCAGTATCTCTTCACCGCTTCTTAGAAACCAAGAAATATGTACGGTTTGGACTTAGAGTCCAACTTTGATCTATCATGTTCCTGCACATGCACATACGATGGACAACCAAATATTCTCAACACATAGTAATCTACTGGCTTACCTGTCCATACCTCCTCAGGAACCTTTGCATCAATAGCTGCAGAAGGAGACCTATTTACCAAGTAGCATGTCATACTCACTGCTTCTGCCCAGAATGACTTAGGCAGATTAGCTTGAATCCTTATACATCCTGCCCTCTCTAGTAGTAATGTTCTATTCATCCTTTTAGCCACCCCATTTTGTCGTGGCCCATGTGGAACTGTATAGTGCCTAGTGATTTCCTCTTCCTTACAGAAGTCAATTAACTAGTTGTTTTTGTACTCCAGTCTATTGTCAAATCTCAGAAACTTCACCTATTTCCCTGTTTGTTTCTCTGCTTGAGTTTTCCATTCCTTGAACTTACTAAATACCTCACTCCTATGCTTTATAAAATACACCAGACTCTCCTGGAAAAGTCATCAATAAATGAGACAAAATAAATAGCACCACTGTGAGACTGTACTTGTACTAGACCCCGTACATCCGAATGAATTTAGTTAAACATCTCCTTGATCACATGCTTTCCTGTTCTGAAACTCACCCTGCACTGTTTACCAAACAAATAGTATTTACAGAACTTAAGCTTACAACAAGAATTACCTCCCAATAAGTTCCACCTGTACAACTCCAGCAAACCACGCTCACTCATGTGACCCAGCCTCATATTCCATAGAGTAGTATCATCTGTATTTGTATCTGAAGAGGTACTAGCCGCAGCTCCACCTATCACTATGCTACCCACCAAAGTGTACAAATTGTTCCTCAGATGACCCTTCATTACTACCAGTGAACCTCTAGCCACTTTCAGCACACCATCCCTAACTGAAAAAGAGAAACCATTACTGTCCAAAGAGCCCAAGGAAATCAAATTCTTTTTTACATCTGGAACATGTCTTACATCCCTGATGGTTCTAACCACACCATCAAACATCCTAATTTTGACTATTCCAATACCAAGAATACCACAGGAGGCATCATTACCCATCAACACCATTCCTCCAGAGATTGGTTCATAGGAGTCAAACCAGTCCTTGTATAGATACATATGATATGAGCATGCCGAATCCAAAGTCCAGATATCGGCTTAGTAACTGGAATCTGTAGTAATAGCCAAAAGATCCCTTTCAAAAATTGATGAACTGCTCTCCACTACAGTAGCTTGCTCAGTCTTCTTCTTGTTCTTTTCCTCTAAATCTCGTTTCCTCCTTAAATAGTCCTTCTTCATATGCCCTTCTTTCCCACAATAAAAACAACCACTCCTCCAGTTCCCATTCGTACCCCTGGACTTGGATCTAGATTTCCCTTAATTCCAATTACCTCTGCTAAAACTCTTGCCCCGCTGTTGGCTAGACTCACCCTTAGCCACCAACCCTTCTCCATATCCTGGATAATCTGGTTTGTGAAAATTTTCACTCTCGAGAATGGCAGTAGTCACCTCATCAACTGTAAGAGTCTCCTTACCTAGCAGTAGTGTGGTTTCCAAAGTATCAAGTGAACTGGGAAGCGAATACAACAGAATCAGTGTCTTATCTTCCTCCTTGATTTTTACCTCAATACTCAGTAACTGCGTGATTATCTTATTGAAATAATTGACTTGGTCTTTGACTTTTGTGCCCTCAATCATCCTCTACTAATACAACTGTTTCTTCAAATATAGTCTATTAACTAGGGACTTAGACATATAAATATTCTCTAATTTTTTCCAAAGATCAGCTCGTGATGTTTCATTCAACATACTATATTTAATTTCTGGAGTTAAACTTAAGCGAATGGTACTTACTACTTTCATTTCCAGCTCCTCCCACTGATCATCTGACATGGTCTCTAGTTTCTTGTTTTTCCTATACAGTGCCTTAATCAGTCCATGTTGGACTAACACATCCTTCACAGTGCTCTTCCACAAACTAAAATTATTTTTTCCATTAAAGGGCTCCGCCTCGAACTTGGTCGTCGAAGTACTAGCCATTAATTTTTTTTTTCTCCTCTTTTTTTTTCTTCTCTCCTCTGATGTCAGCACCTGTTAGGATGGCGTTAGAGCTCCATGGGGAGGATCCGCGCCTCGACCCGGTTGCTGGGTTCGATCTGTTCTGCTCGACCGAGATCCCTGATCCACTGCACGTGTGACCCGCACATGTTCTACCTAACCCGCGCCTTGACCCAGCGGATTCCGCTTGGATCCAACCCACAACCCAGCCTCTTGACCCGCATGACAACCCATTGTGTTCCGTACCTGACCCGATTCTGAATTCGAGTCTGTCACCCAATTCTGGCACTATTTATCATGTTCGTCATTCGCAAAAAAAATTTTTCTTCCGAATTTTTTTTTTCACACCTTCAATTGAAAAAAATTCCAGAATAATTTTCCAGCACCTGGTCTGAATCCGCGTACCTCAATCCAATCTGAATGAACCGCTCTGATCTTGAGCACTCCCGTAGAAAAACTACAGATCCAAAAAATTTCTTTCGACCTGATCTGATCTATCAAATCTACACCCAATTGAAACTGTGCTTTGATACAACTTGTTGACGCGCAATGATTTTAATCTTCCAATCAACAAAATAATTAGCACAAAGAACATTCACAGAATAAAAAAAAAAAATGTAGACGAGAGATTTTACGTGGTTTGACAAGATTGCCTACATCCACGGAGTGTGCACTTGGAGAAAAATTTATTATGAAATGATGGCAGTACAAGATCTGTTCAGACTTTCCTCGATCCTAGATCCCCTGTACACCCCTTCACCTTCAACCCTGTGAAGAAAAATTCTTCCTAGAGAGAAAACCCCCTCTAGCTCTCCTCACACAAAATGATAAACAATACACTCTTTTTCCCATGACTTACAAACATATATATATATATATATATGACACCACACAACCGTTGGATTTAGAAACGATCCAATGGCTGTGATAAAAGCCACAATAAATAAATAGATAAATAACATATTTTTTTAACAACATGGATACACGAGAGTAATTAAGCAATACTAAATCTACCTTATCCAATCTTATTACTATCATAAAACAAAAATTGTTTCTAGGATTAAAAAGATTAATGAATAATATTACATATGGTTTTTCGCTTAAGAGTAGTTTGACAAGGAAGTAAGAGTCTTAAACCCAAGTTTTCCTAATATATATATAAATAGATAGAGAGATAGATAGGGAGAGAGAGAGAGAGGGAGGAGAGTTTCTTTTTCCCACTAAAGTGCAACTTTTCATGTTAAAATTTTTTAAAAATAATGATGATATCTTCTTGGTGGTCATGGATTTTTAGTTATTTGGAACCTATAAGATTTTGAAGCAAAAATTAATTTGTTAAGTTGATCAATTTGAGGTGAATCGATTACTTACAATGTTTGAGAGCATGGATTTCAGCTCTTGAATTCAGGTTCATGTGGATTTGAGGCGAAATTTAATACAATTTTGTTTCACATTTTATCCAAACCATATAAATTCAAACCCAAGATCTCTCTTGAACGTAGGGTTAATGTATTCATTTTTCCTAATCAAAGCCACTCTTCGTCAACATGACATTGGTGAATTGTGCACAACTCTACAGTAAGCAAAGTTTTCATATTTTTGTAATGCTGTGCCCAACCCAAAACATAGTTCCATAATTTCAGATTAGCTACAAATCAAAGTTTTCTGAGTCTGCTGCAACTATGGTAATGGTAATGGTGGTTTAAAGTGATGAAAATTGAAAACTACCCATTATATAGTGTTCTTGCTTGAAATTTAACTTGTTTTAGACAATGATTAATCCTGAAAGGAACTCCAACGCACTCGAATCTTAGCGAGGGTATGGCTCAGTAATTGAAGCCTCATTCACTGAAATACGTTCTGATGGGTTTGTGGACTGATCAGAATCTGTAAACCTTGAATTCTGGCCTAACAAGGGCACTTCTGCCCCTACACTACTATGCAGTAAGAATGCAGGTTTAGAAGGTGCTGGAAAACTCGTAGAGTGCGAATTGAGCATAAGGACAACAGACGCCATGGTGGGTCTGCGGGCTACATTCTCCTGTACACACAGTAACCCAATATGAATGCACCTCAGTGTTTCACTCGTCCAGCCTCTAGGCATAGCTTTGTCCTCTATGTTTGAAAATGTACCTTCTCTCCAATTTTTCCATACCTGAAAGAAGCAGAGGAATCCATTAAAAAAAACAACTTTTTCCAACCCATTTTTTGAGGAAATTGAAAATAAACCTGTAAACTTTCATACTTACATAGCTTAAAATGTGCTCCACATGCTCAGAATTGTGAAAAGAACTGTTGTTCTTGCCACTTATAATCTCTAGAATTAAGACACCGGAACTGAAAACATCGGTCTTCACGGAGAATTGTCCGAAATTCAGATATTCTGGAGGCATATAACCACTGCATAGTGCCATTAATTAGAATGGTTTTGTCTGCTGAATCAATTGAGCACATGAAGATTTGATTAAAGACACATGGTTGCAGATATTTGTGTCTACAACTATGAGTAGAAGGATATATGATAGGTGCTAGTACTTGTACTTACTACGTCCCAGCAATTCTTTTAGTATTGCCTTTACTTACACCAACCAAAAACAGCCTTGCCATGCCAAAATCTGCAATTTTAGGGTTCATCCCTCCATCTAATAGCACATTGCCTGCTTTGAGATCATGGTGAATTATCCTGAGAGGAGAATCTTCATGAAGATAAAGAATTCCTCGAGCAATGCCACATATAATTGTGTAGCGTCTTTCCCAGCTCAACTGCCTACATTTGGATGGATCTGCATATTTGGTCAGATAAATGAATTAACTTTGAGCTCTAATGAAGTAAATAATACTTTCGAGAACAATGGTGTTGCATTTTATGTTAAAAAAGTGTATTGGACTAACTGAGGTTGTGCTTGTTTCTGGGCTGGAGCTGTTTGTCTCTACGCAAGGTGTTTGATATTGCCGCTTAAAGTTGCATTTTTAAGTCTAGGTCTCTAGCGTTTTGAAGAAGGTCGAGATGGCTGGTTGGTGGTTATTATTAGTCTTCTTTAGCAAGATAAAAATTCCCCTGTTTTGGTTTGTTCAGAAATTGCTTCTAGCCTTATTTTTTGAAGGATCCATCCTGCCTCACAAGCAGAAAAGAAGTCGTAACTTGCTTGTGTTAGTGTTTAACAATTGAACCAAAAACTTTAAGTTACTTCTACCTGTTCCCCCCTACACCAATGCGGACGCTTTTCTCATGTGATTTCCCGTTCATTGCACTAACTTGACTTTACCTTGTTGAGGTGTTTCTCCATTCCACTGTATACTTTAGTTTGCCTACCCCTTTCCTTCTCCCCATTTTGATAACACCCCAATCTAGGTACTGTTCGCTTCTCACCTAGAGGTTGCTCATTGTCGCATATTACATTACTGCCTAACACTGCCCCAGTAGACACGATACCAGTTTACCCGCCACATCTTTGATTTCAGAGTCTTCTCAGTTTCCTGCTGGCCCTTTCATGAGCCAAAATCTACTCAAAGGTATCCAGCTGTGATACCAACTGTGATGACCCATCCAGCCACAAAAACATTGAAATGAGTTGTAAATGGCTTACATGTATCCAACAATCAGTTAAAATTTAAGCTCAAAGTTATTTTAACTAACTCAAATTCAACCTTCTATATCCATGTCTAATTCAGTCTCACACATGCTTAACTATTTATTATCTTGACCATTCACCCTGTTAATTAAAGTGCCTCTTTCTTTGATTTACTGAGGTATCTAATTTTTCTTTGTTGCCATACCACTAGTTTCCTTCCCCTTATTCCGACCATGTCTTAGATTAAGTACTACTACTCACTCACCTAGTAACCTACCGAGGGTTCTAGAGCACTTCTCCGGTTCCAGGATCTTAAATTTTGTCTTTGTTGTGGGCCTCATGTTCTGCTTAATGTGTAGAGTGAGAACTTTAGGGATCTCAAAGACGGGATTATTGTTTTGTTTGTATCGTGTTCGTGGGATGTAGAGCATGTTGATGCTGTTGCTTCTCTTTCTCTAGTTGTTTTTCTGTACTATGATTTTTTCTTCGATCCAAATAGTAGTAATAACAATAAAGATGAGAAACAAAGCAATACCAAAAATAAAGTGATCAAGGCTTCCATTGGGCATGTACTCGTAAATAAGAATCCTCTCTCTTCCTTCAAAGCAAAAACCTAGGAGCCTTACGAGATTCCTATGTTGTAGCCTAGCCAGTAGCACAATCTCATTCTTGAATTCTTGTTCACCTTGCACAGAATGCTGAGCAAGCCTTTTAACAGCAATATCTTGTCCATTTGAAAGCTTGCCCTGGAAATCAAATTTCAATATAAAGTAAGAAAAGATATTTCATGCTAATTCTTTAAGTTCCATCATGCACACACACACTTCCACATATGCCTTGTAGACAAATGCTCTGAATATGATAAAATTTAGAAGTTAAATGCGGCATTTAGTTGTTCCGTAGAAGCTGAAAATGTGAAGATTTTGTTTAGACAATGTAGAATGAATCCATTTTTCATAATGGGGCATTTATATAAGTTTTACATTCTCCGTGGTTAGTTAAAATAAAAGAATTTTAAGTTTTTATTGATTAAATTTATGTTAGGTTTCTTTTTGGTCATTGTAGATGATGATTATCTTCACTTTGTCCAAATAGACTAATTTCATCTCTGCATGATCATAAATTTCCCATCTTTGTATTTTTAATAGTGGAAGAGAATGTTAGATTACCTTGTAGACTAAACCAAATCCACCTTGTCCAAGCTTATTAGCATCAGAAAAGTTATTTGTTGCAGTTCTTACAGTGCATAAGCTGAATTTCAAGGAATCCGAAGTCTCCACTGCATCCTCATCTGTACAAAACTAAATACACGTCAAAGAGAATATGAATGAAGCTGAGTTCCAGAAGTAGTATTTCCATCAGAAGGAAAACCTCCTTAGGAAATTTGCTCCAACCTCCAAAACTACATGGCTTAACCTCAACATATTGATAGTATAGGATGAGTTTACATGGATGCAGGAAGCCCATCCAATGAACAAATCTAAGTTTTTTACAACCTTCTTGTTTATTGCATTCAACTTACCTTCAACATTCTCCTTCGGCTTCCTCATTTGAAAAAGGGCAAAAGCTATTGAAGCTAGTGCAATAAGTCCAGATGCGATTGCTGTAGAAACAATAATAATGACAGTTCGAGATATGCTGCTTCCTTGCCTGCACCAGCCAAAATGATTTCAATGTACCACATGTTGAATCTGACTGAAGCTAAGGTCCATTGCCAAATCGTTTTTGGCCAATGGCTTAGTTTTATTCACTGGCTCCCTTAGGTGGACTTTCGTACTTGGATTGTTACATAGTATCAACGGAATTTCTAAATTTTGATTGGAATACCATACTCACACTAATTGGTTATCATTTCTTTGGCTCTGTTTATTGCGTCAAAAGAATTTCCATTTTATTTTCTTTCTTTCTCAAATGTTACTAAGAAAGGAAATTTATTCAAATATAGTGAAAACTTAATAAAAATAAAAGGTTAATGTCATGCAAAATAAAAATATTTTTGATTGATTTACTGTGTATTTTAGTTCTTTCTTGTCTGTTTTAATAACCAAACTAGACAAGGTTGATACTTAATATTACTGTTTCTTTTCCTTTGTGTTTTCTAAGTTTCAAAGGACTAGCTCATCACATGTAAACAAGACCGGTGGGTAACATGACAACATCAAACTCACAAGCAAGTATAAGTTCCAATAGTAGAGCAAGCTTCCCAAGCAAGGACAACAGGAAATGAGAAAGATGCATCTAAAGAAGTTTAGGAAGAGCCTTAGAGATTAGTCTTGTTGATTGTGTTGTGCTAAGCACCCCACTTGTGTCAAACACCAATACTACAACTAATGCTATTGAATATATAAGAAACTAAAGTAATGCAGAAATTAATAATAATAACAGTAAAAAGAACAAGTCAAGAAATTAACGAGGTTCGGTATTACCTCCGTTTTCGGGCGCCGACGATCAATCCACTATTTCTTGACAAAGTACAACTTTGAGGTGTGTTTAACAAATGGAGAGTTGAGCTCTTTATATAACTTAAACCTCAAGTCCAAAAAACCCTTCTCACCAATGTGGGATAAACAAAGGAAAAAAAATTCAAAATAACTTTTTATACCAATGTAAAACTATCCTACCAATGTGGGACAAAAAATAACAAATCTCTACCTTGACAATAAATTCAACAAATTTTTCAGTGACCAACATTTTCTAGAGTTCCACATCATCAGCGTCTTCCAAAAATATTCAAACTTGCAGGATATTGATCAAGTCCAAACAATGTTTGAACTTGATTGTTGTCACAATCTTGGTCAGCATATCTGCAAGATTTTCAACTATAGCAATCTTCTGAAAAAGTATCTTGCCTCCATCAATAACATTCCGTATAAAATGAAACCAAACGTCGATGTGCTTCGTTCGTGTATGATAGACTTGGTTTTTTGCCAAATGAATAGCACTCTAGCTATTACAGAACACAACAATGTGCTTCTGAACAACTCCTAAATTTTCAAGTTAACCCTGTAACCAAATAGTTTCCTTAACAGCCTTTGATGCTGCAATGTACTCTACTTCTATTGTAGACAAGGCATTGGTAGGCTGTAAGGTAGACCTCCAACTCACTGAACCATTAGCAAATGTAAAAACATATCTAGTAGTTGATTGGCGTTCATTCAGATCACCTGTAAAATTAGAATCCACATATCCAACAACCCGTTGTTCAATAGTATTATTTTTCTCAAATACTATACCAACATCAATCGTATTCATAATATATCTCAAAATCCATTTCACAGCTTGCCAATGTCCTTTACCTGGATTATGCATATACCTGCTCAACATACTAACAGTTTGTGAAATATCAGGTCTAGTACAAACCATTGCATACATCAAACTACCAACAACACTTGTATAAGGAACTTGCGACATATACTTACGTTCCTCGTCATATTTAGGAGATAAAGCTGCACTAAGTTTGAAATGAGGAGCAAAAGGAGTGCTTACTGGTTTTGACTGCGCAGACATGCCAAAACTCTGTACTACCTTCTTCAAATACTATTTCTGAGACAAACTAACTCTTCCTCTCATTCTGTCTCCGCAAATTTCCATGCCAAGTATCTTCTTTGCTCCACCAAGATCTTTCATCTCAAACTCTTGATTTAACTGACTTTTCAACTTGTAGATTTCTTCCCTATTCTTTGAAGCTATCAACATATCATCAACATACAAAAGTAAATATATAAAAGATTCATTTTGTAGTCTGCGAAAATAAACATAATGATCATGTTTATTTCTGATGTACTTTTGACCCATCATAAACTGATGAAATCATTTGTACCACCGTCTTGGAGACTATTTTAAACCATACAATGATTTACCCAGTTTACATACCCAATTTTCTTTTCCAGCAACCTAAAATCCATTTGGCTGAGTCATATAGACTTCCTCTTCCAAATCACCATGTAAAAATGCAGTTTTTACATCGAACTGAACTAGTTCAAGATCAAATTGTGCCACCACAAAATTCGAAAGGAAGAATGTTTAACAATTGGAGAAAATACCTCATTATAATCAATGCCTTTCTTTTGTGCGTAACCCTTAGCTACCAATCTAGCTTTGAAGTGAGCATTATTAGCATCTGGAAATCCTTCTTTCTTTACATAAACCCATTTGCAACCAATTGCTTTCTTACCCTTGGGCAGCTAGACTAGCTCCCAAGTCTGAATCCGATGAAGAGATTGCATTTCTTCATCCATCGCTCTTTTCCACTTATCTGATTCAGAGTTCCTCATTACTTCTTTGAAAGTGTAAGGAATGTTATCCTCCACAACTGGAAGTGCATAGGCCACCATATCAGTATACCGAGCAGGTTTTCGAATTTCTCGTTTTGGCCTTTGAGAAACAATTGATTCTTGTTGCTGTAAAGATTCTCAAATTGAAATCTCCTCTTCTTGTACACTATTCCTCACCATAACTGGAGAGTTACCTTGTGTAGTCTCATTTCTCACTGGGTTTCCAAAAATTACCTCCACTTGTTGTTGAGTACCACTGGTCTTTTCTTCAATTGGTGACTCCTTGCGTATTGTTTTCTTCATCATCGCAAGTTCATCAAAAGTCACATCCCTGCTTAAAATTATTTTTTTCGTCTCAAGACACCAAAGACGGTATCCTTTGACTCTTGCACTTATCCCCAAGAATATTACTTAATTGGCTCTTGGATTCAGCTTAGATTCTTTAACATGATAATAAGCCATAATACCAAATACATGTAAAGAATTATAATCACTAGCAGACTTCATAGGGTGTTTTCCCCTCTATTGCAGATGATGGTACAGTTGATGAGATGACACATATATCTAACAGTCTCAGCCCAAAACCTTTTGTCTAACCTAGCATTAGACAACATACATTGAACTTTCTCCAGCAAAGTCCGATTCATGTGCTCTGCCACCCCATTCTACTATGGTGTATCTCTAACTATGAAGTATCAAGCAATACCTTCATCCTGATAAACCTTTATAAATGGGTCACTTTTGTATTCATCACCATTATCTGTTCTGAGCCATTTAATCTTTCTGCTAGTTTGAGTTTCAACTAATTTTTTTCACTTAAGGAAAATATCACACACTTCATTTTTATGCTTCAAACTCTTCTGGAAAAATCATCAAAAAAAGTGACAAAATAATGCATACCACCCAATGAAGCCGTTTTGTGGGCCCCCATACGTCTGTATGGATATAGTCTAAAATGCCTTCAGTTTGGTGGATTACAGTGCCAAATTTCACTCTAGTCTGTTTTTCCAAAATACAATGCTCACAAAATTCAAGTTTGTACACCTTTGCACCCTTCAACAAACCTCGCTTAGCTAATTGTTGCAAAAAATTTTCTCCTGCATGTGCTAATTGCATATGCCATAACCTAGTTGTATCGGAACCTGCATCTTTCTCAAAAAGAACAACTGCTGAGCCAATAACTGTACTATCTTGTAAATAATACAAGTTATTTTTCCTTATTCCTTTCATCACCACCAACGCACCTGATTTAATCTTTAAGGTTTCATCTTTCAATGTGATAGTGAACCTTTTAGATTCCAAGACACCCAATGAAATCAGGTTTTTCTTTAGGCTTGAAACATACCTAACGTCAGTCAAGGTTTTAGTAGTTCCATCTTAACACTTCAACTGTATTGATCCTATTCCAGTTGTTTTATAGGTATTATTATTTCCCATAAAAACAACCCTATCATCAAATTCTTCAAAATTAGAAAACTATTCCCTATTGGGACACATGTGATAGGAACAGCTAGAATCCAAAATCCACTCACCCAAATAATGTGACGAAGATATTCCAACAAGAGAAAAATCTGACTTACTTCCATCATCATTGAGAATATTGACATTAGAATGTGCTTTACCCTTATTCTTCTGCTATAATTTAGGGCAATTTTTCTTCCAATGTCCTCTCTCACGACAAAAAGTGCATTCATCTTTAGCAGGTCTTCCATGAGATTTACTCCTCTTTCTAAGCTTACGACTCTGAGAAATTTCCCTTATTGTTAGTACTTCTACTGTTTCCTTACGCACTCTCTGATCCTTCTTTCTGCATTCAATGCTAATCAATGCAGTACAAACAACATCAAAAGTAACTTTATCTTTCCCATACAATAAAGTGGTAGTTAGATGTTCATAATCATCAGAGAGAGAGTTCAGTAACAATATGACTTTATCCTCATCTTTCACCTTTTCATCCAAATTTAAAAAATCGGCCAAAATTTTATTGAAAGCATTTATGTGGTCATTAATCAAAATACATAGTTGATACTGGAAGTAAAACAATTTCATTTTCAAATAGAGCTGATTTTCCATATTATTGGTCATAAATGTATCTTCCAATGTCTTCCACAATTTCTTTGCAGATGTCTCTCTCATAATACAATATTTCTGATTTTTAATGAGACATAGACGATGGTACCACATGGCTGACGATTGATCTTTTCCCAATCTCTGTCATCCATATTTACTGGTTTATCATCCAAAGCAATATCCAATTCTTACTGATATAGGATGTCCATCACCTCACATTGCCACATACCAAAATTATTGGTACCATCAAATTTCTTCACCTCAAACCGAGCATTAGCTATTGTCTTTGACGATGATTTCGAAGCCGAAGGGTTTGGAGTTTGTGTGGACAGAGTTTCTTTTACCATTGCACTAGTTTCTGCTATTTTCTATATATTCAATAGCAACCAACAAAGCAAAAGGTCTAGGATGAATAGTACGTACCAACTCTATCTACTCTATTTTATCTTATGAAATTCCACTTTGACCAGGCTGATCTCCAGGGAGCGACTGAGCCACAATGGTCTATGAGCACTCGCTTAGACAAGGTCTTTCTTAGGCATCAAATGTGGAATCAAGGATCCTAACAGAGGAACACCTCCGTGTCCACTCTATTCAACCTAACTCTGATACCAATTGTAGTGTCAGACACCCCACTTGTGCCAAACACCAACACTACAACTAATGCTATTGAATATATAAAAAACTAAATCAATGTAGAAACTAGTAATAAAAATAGTAAAAAGAACAAAACAAGAAATTAATGAGGTTCGGTATAGAATTACCTACGTCCTTGGGCGCCGACGATCAATCCACTACTTCTTGACAAAGTACAACTTTGAGGTGTGTTTAACGAATGGAGAGTTGAGCTCTTTATGTAGCTTCAACTTCAAGTCCAAAAAACACTTCTTGCCAATGTGGGATAAACAAAGAAAAAAATTTAAAACAACTTTTTATACCAATGTGAAACTATTCTACCAATGTGGGACAAAAAACAACAGATTGAATATAACAACTAGTTCCACATGTCATTGAATATGAAGGTCCTTTGTCTTCATGAATTCATTATTGTTGGAATTGATATTTCATGCCTATGATGATTTTTGAAAACCTCTCCAGTGTTCATGTCAGCTGGATTGAATGTGTGTTGTTGGCTGACTCTGTTGAGGGTGAGCCTTGACGAGTGCCACGCGGCCTGTTAATTGTGTTCAAATTGGCGGTCTGTGACAGTTGGTATCAGAGCATGGTTTGTGTGAGCCCAGTAGGTGTGAACATCCTAAGTTGTAAAATGAGAATTTAAAATTTTGTATAATAAAACAATGTGGAAGCATGTAAGATAAGGGACGACTCAAGAGAAAGGCGTGCCAATTGAGACGAGGCGGCCAAAGAGAAAGTTGATTTTGAAAATTGAATTGTGGAACTTAAGTCACTCCATGTATAAGAATCCCTGTTATGGAGTAGTTGAAAGCCTCGAGAACAGGTTGAAATACATGGAGGGCATGATGCCATCTCCTATCTCGTGAAGGAGAAAGACAAACAAAGCTTCTGGTATTCAAAAGAAGGATTGAGCAGTCGGAAACTTATTGAGGGCGTGATGCCATCTATCATCCCAAAGGGTAGTTCCAATAGAACTTGAGGCCTCCCTAAGGGAAGCATACCAATAGAGCTTGAGGTCTGCCCGAGAATACTGAGCAATTGGAAGCCTTGAGTAGGCCGAAACACATCGTGTGTGTGATGTCATCCACCATCCTAAGGGGTAGTGCCAATAGAGATTGAGCCCTCCCTACAAGAAGCAGACCAATAGAGCTTGAGGTCTATCGAAGAGTATTAAGTTGTTGCCTTGAGTAGGTTGAATTACATTGTCGGCGTGATGCCAATCATGATCCCAAAGGGGTAGTGCCAATAAAGCTTGAGGCCTCCCTATGGGTAACAGACCAATAAAGCGTGAGGTCTGTCAGAGAATATTGTTCTATCAAAAGCCTTGAATAGGCTGAAAGACATCAAGGTGAGATGCAATCAAGAATCCCATGGGTTTGTGCCAATAGAGCTTGAGGCCGCCCTATGGGAGTTAGTTGAGATCATTCTTATGTTGCGCATACAAAGAATGCAAAAGAGTCTATGACAATTTGTTGGGTAAGTGGGCAGAGGACTTCCGATAAGACTATAGAGAGAAGGTAATGGTTCACACCAAAACACCCATGAAAGTAGGTAGGGTGTTATGCAAAAGTGCAAAAGAGAAGGCAATGTGAATGCTGCACGCTCTCTAAGTCAACATGGCAGAGAAGGAGTAATGGTTCACACCAAGCGCCCAAGAAAGTAGATAGGGTATCACACCAAGTGCTAAATGGTTGGCATGGTAGATGATGCATGCTTATGTTGGTATGGCAGAGAAAGGATAATGGTTCCCGCTAAGTACTTAGGAAAGTAGGTAGGGTGACACACCAAATGCATGAAAAGGGGTAGGCAGGGAGAACACTGCACACTCTGACCAAGTTATGATAGATAATTGCAAGCCTCTGATGACTTGAACGATGCTACAATGAGAGTTTCGGTAGATTTCAATACCCAAAAGACAATCAACTGGAATAGATGAGTCGTGTCCTATCGAAGCCTTTACAAAGTCAATAGTTGTAGGTACCTTACAGAGTAAATGAGTCGTATTTGTTAGCCTTAGTGGCTAAGGGTCCTCTTTCCATCTTTTATTTTTTTTTATGAGAACAACCCATTAGTGGTTCTTAAGTGTGCTAACACCTTTCCCCAGTCCAACTCAAGTACACAGGACAATTCCAAAGAGAGCATAAAGGATCAAACATGCATCAGACCGGCAAAGAGCAAATGACAATCAATAAAGCCCAACATATGACATATCCGGAACTCAACCACTCAACCGAAGCACTTATGGATCTTACACTGCGTAAACAAGCTTTGGGTTGTTTGTGTGTTTGTAGGAAAGATTGATTTTGTAACTCCTTTGTGTATGGTACCGTTCAAAAGTAAGCAGCAAGAGATGGACAAAATACATATGCATTTAGTTCATGATAGGGTAAAACATTGACACTGAGACCGCACATGCAAACTGAGTCACCGTAGACTGCACAAGATGTCTAAATGTTTTCAAAACATATTTTATCAAAACAAGACATCTTGTAAGAGGGTAAAATTATTTCTAACAAGTATGAACCTTGACTCAGTCGAAAACACCCTTGGACTCGTTAGAATTCCATTTAAGGTCTCCTTTAATACACTAAAACAGGGTAGCTCGTCGACAAGCACAAGGCCCCGTCGATGAATACACACAAGAGACTCGTTGGCGTACACAAGGAAATCATTGATGAGGGAAATACCGAGAAGACCTTAAATTAAAACAAGTTGTCTCGTCGACAAACACAGGATCTCGACGACGAGGCCAAGGCATGGGACCCGTCAACGAGTAGTGACCTCCTCAACAAGTGTCGAGCTGCAGGCAGCATTAAATGAACAGTAATGACTATTTTTTTAAAGCTGTCTTAACTCCATTAATGCCAATGGCTCTCCAGCAAGTTGCTCGGTCCTTTGCCAATAAATGTGAGTCTTGTGAATTCATTCTAGAGTAGTCAAGCAATTTGGTTGTTGAGAACAATTATTGTGCATTCATACTAGGGTTTCACTTTGTGCTCTCTTGCCCTCTTGCTCTTTACTCTTATTTACACACCATTTGCAAAGAGGGAATAGTGTGAGGTTTATATTGGGATATTCAACTCAAAAAGGGAGCATTCTACATTGTATCTTTTTTCTTTCAAATTCATTGTATTGGAAGGTTCTTTGTGAGCCATTATAAGGTGACTCTAAGTGAGCACCATTATTAAAGCTCTTTTTGAGCAGCTAGTTTGTAAAGGCTTCTCCATTGGGAAGGAGGGTTACATAGCGGATTTGGGGAATCCTTGAGTTGGTCTCAAGGCGTGGACGTAGGCTTGGTGCCGAACCACGTTAACATCGCTGCGTCAAGCTTCTCTTATCCCTTCTCTCTTGTGTTGCTCACTTTTTACTATTTGCTTTATATATATATAGTGTGATGTAATATCCTTACTCTTGCTAAGAAAACTTTGTGATTGAAGAAAAAGTTGTATATCCGCGAAAGACGTCTATTCACCCCCCCTTTAGACGCATATTCGGACCAACAAGTGGTATCAGAGCGCCAGTTGCTAGATGTTCGGAGTAATTTCTAGGTGCAAAGATTAAATGACAGATATGTTTGCCCAAGGTCAATCCATGGACCGTCCTCCCAAGTTCTGCAGAATTAACCATCCGGCATGGAAAGATCAGATGTCAATCTTCATCCAAGCTTATGACTACCGAATGTGGAATGCCATCATCGAAGGAGACTGCATTTTCAAGAATGAGGAAGGCGATGACATGCCGATTGAGAAACTTCCGGAGGCTAATGCAAAATTAGCACAACTAAATTTTAACACTAAAAACTTCCTTTATTGTTTTGTAAATGATGAAGAATACAACCAGATCTGTGGATGCAAGAGAAGCTTTAGGTACCGTATGAAGGAACAACCTAGGTAAAAAAATAAAAAATTTATATGTTAGTTAAAGAATACGAAATGTTTAAAATGGAAGAGGGTGAGTCAATTACTGCTATGTTTACTCGCTTTACACACATTACGAATGGATTGAAAGCCCTTGGTAGGGAATATTCTATGGAAGATAATGTGCAGGAAGTCTTTTGCTCTCTACCAGAATCTTGGCACGCAAAATCCACAGCAATTGAGGAGGCAAAGAACCTATCGAAGGTAACTCTCGACGAGCTAATTGGGTCTCTCAAGACCTATGAGATCAAAAAGAAAAACGCTACCGCAGAAGCTGAGGCACCAAAAAAGGCAACTGGAATTCCCCTAAAAGCTAGAAAACAAAAGGAGCTCGTGGAAGAAGAAGAAAATAAAGATGATGATGAAGTTACTCTTCTCACAAGAAGATTCAAAAATTTATTGATGAACAAAAGAGGTGGCAAACAAAAGGATAAAGGAGAATCAAGCATAAGGTGCTATAACTGCAAAAAGATTGGGCACCGTATGGCTGACTGCCCACTTTTAAAAAACAAAGGCAACAATCAATAAGGAGACAAAAAGAAGTTTAAAGCCATGAATGCAACCGGATGAGATGAGCTAGATGGAACCTCAACTAATGAAGAAATCGAAGAAGAAGTTGCAAACTTCTGCTTTACTGGTGGATGAACACAGTGAGGTAAATTCTGACGACGAATACCTTCCATCATATGAAGAATTAAAAGAAAACTGTAGGAAGCTTTGTATTGAATTGATAGCTGCTAAAAAGAAAAAAACAAGCTTTTAGAAGAAACTCATGCAAGATGTAAGCAAAAGCAAATTTGCTCATGTGATACTTTAAAAAAGGAAAATGCATCTCTCAGTTTTGAAAACAAAAACTTAGTCAAGAAGTGTAAAAATGACAAGGAGTCTTTTCAAAGAGGTTGGAAATTTGAAAAACCAAATTTTAGAAATTCTTCAAGAAAGCTCAAATTTTAAAAAGAAGGTTGAAGATCCAAATAACATAATTTGCAAATTTACAAATGGAAAAGAGAATTTTAATAAGCTACTTGGAGTCCAAAGATTTGGAATTTTCAAAGAAGGATTATGGTATGGCTTATCGTCATCCAAATCAATCGGTTTTACAAATCTTTGTGCTAAAAGAAGCTCTTTGTCAAAGAAAATCCCTGCACCTAAACCAAACTCCTTACATACCAATAAAGTTTGCTTATATTGCAAAAGAAAGGGTCATGTACGCTTTACTTGCCCATTCAGAGGAAACTGAGGAAAAGGGATGAAGTTTAAATGGATGATTAAGAACACTAACCCCGTAGGACCCAAGAAAATATGGGTACCAAAACAAATCACTTAGTGATGTGTGCAGGTATGCTTGAAGCCCAACTCCACAAGAAACAAATGGTTCCTTGATAACGGCTGCTCAAGACACATGACCAGAGATGCAAGGAAATTCATCTCACTCACATACAAGAAGGAAGGATTGGTAACATTTGGAGACAATGCCAAAGGAAGAATCATCGGCAAAGGTAAAATAGGTAATTCATCCTTGGTTATTGAAAATGTTGCTCTTGTAGATACACTTAAACATAACCTATTGAGTATTAGTCAGTTATGTGATAAAGGGTTAAATATTATATTCCAATCCATCCAATGCTTGATAAATGATTTGAATGGAAATATCATACTAGTAGGCAAACGTGAATCTAACATCTACACAATTGAGTTTGATAACTTTAAAACTTGTGATGTTAGGTGTTTGGCTGCAACAAATGAAAATTGTTGGTTATGGCATAGGAGACTAGGTTATGCTAGCATGGATTTATTGCATAGGCTATCATCTACGGAACTAGTGAATGGCTTACCAAAGGATAATTATGTAAAAGATAAAGTATGTGATGCATGCCAATATGGAAAACAAGCTATATCATCTTTCAAAACCAAGAAAATGATAGCCACCACAAGACCATTAGAATTGATCCATCTTGATTTGTTTGGACCAAATGATATTGCAAGTATTAGTGGAAAACTGTATGCTTTTGTGATAGTTGATGATTTCTCTAGGTTTTCATGGGTAATTTTTTTTGCAAACAAAAGTGATACTTGCAATGCCTTCATTTATTTTTGTGGAAAAATTCAAAATGAAAAAGGGATGTCAATTGTTCACATTAGGAGTGATAGGGGAAGAGAATTTAGAAACAAAGAATTAGAAGACTTTTGTAATGAAAATGGCTATTCACACAACTTCTCCGCACCAAAAACTCCACAACAAAGTGGAGTAGTTGAAAGAAAGAACCGAACACTCCAAGAAATGGCTAGAACAATGCTTAATGAACATAATCTTCCAAAATATTTTTGGGCTGAAGCTGTTAGTATTTCCTGCTATGTTAGTAATTGTGTCATCATTACATCCAAAATAGGCAAAACCCCATACGAAATATGGAAGGGTAGAAAACCAAACATCTCACAATTTAAGGTCTTTGGATGCAAATGTTTCATATTAAATGATAGAGATCACCTAACAAACTTTGATTCAAAATCTAATGAAGGAATCTTTATAGGGTATGCAATAAACAACAAAGCTTATAGGGTGTTTAAAAAAAGAACCCAAACTGTTCAAGAATCAACACACGTTGTTTTTTATGAAACTGAACCTTATACACTCAAAACAACTGTTGATATGGAAGAAGATGATCAAGCCACCTCTATTAGAATTGAAAAGGAACTTGAGCAACTTAAAATAAATAATGATCAAGATAAAGAATATCAAGACATAAAAAATGATCATCAAGAATCATCACCTCGAGAAAAGTCTAGGGAACCAAAAGAAGAAAATTACGAACTCCTTAGAGCTTGGAAATTTGTTAGGAATCACCCAACTGATCTCATCATAGGTAGTCCATCCCAATGAGTTAGCACTAGATCTCACTTAAGGAGTGGATGCAATCATATAGCTTTCATGTCCCATTTAGAACCAAAGAACTTTGAGGAAGCTGAAAATGATGAAAACTGGATCAATGTCATGCAAGAAGAACTAGACCAATTCAAAAGAAACAAAGTATGGGATTTAGTTCCTAAACCCAAAAACACTACAATAATAGGCACAAAATGGGTGTTTAGGAATAAGAAAGACGAAGAGGGCAATATTGTAAGAAACAAAAATTAATTAGTGGCACAAGGGTATAACCAACAAAAGGGTATTGACTATGATGAAACTTATGCCCCTGTAGCAAGACTAGAAGCCATTAGGATGTTACTAGCCTTTGCCTGTTACAAAGACTTCAAACTATTTCAAATGGACGTAAAAAGTGCCTTTATAAATGGATATATAAATGAAAAAGTCTATGTCAAGAAACCTCTAGGATTTGAGAGTCACACACATCCTAAATATGTATACAAACTCTCAAAAGCCCTTTACGGACTAAAGCAAGCACCAAGAGCTTGATATGAACGTTTAAGAAAATTTCTCTTAGAAGATGGTTTCACAAGCGGAAAATTTGACACTACATTGTTCTTAAAACATAAAGAAAAGGATATGCTAGTCATACAAATTTACGTAGATGATATCATTTTTGGTGCTACAAATGAAAATATGTGTAAAGAATTTGCCCAAACCATGCAGAAAAAATTTGAAATGAGTATGATGGGTGAATTAACCTTCTTCCTAGGGTTGCAAATAAAACAAATTAAACACGGAATTTTTATTAATCAAGCAAAATACATCAAGGACATGTTTAAGAAATTTGGCCTTGAAATGGGAAAATCTAAAGCAACCACTATGAGCATCACAATGAAACTTGACACTGATGAAAAAAGGAAGAATGTTGACCAAAAGCTTTACCGAGGGATGATTGGAAGTTTGTTGTATCTCACTTCTAGCAGACCTGATATCATGTTCAGTGTCTATTTATGCGCTAGATTCCAATCATGTTCCAAAGAGTCACATCTTCATGCCGTCAAGAGAATTTTTAGGTACCTAGTAGGCACACATGACTTAGGACTCTTTTACCCTAAGAATGCTGCCTTTGATCTCACCTGATACTCAGATGCCGACTATGGAGGGTGCAAAACCGATAGAAAAGGTACTAGTGGAACATGTCACTTCCAAGGACATTCGCTTGTCTCATGGTTTTGCAAAAAGCAAACTTTTTTTGCTCTCTCAACCACTGACGCTAAATACATTGCAGCCGATAGTTGCTGTGCTCAAGCCTTATACATGAAGCAACAACTTGAAGATTTCAAAGTTTTGATTAAGGGTACTCCAATTTGTTGTGATAACACTAGCACCATCAATATATTGAAAAATCCATGCCTACACTTTAGGACCAAACAAATCGAGATATGGCACAATTTTATTCGAGATCATGTTCAAAAAGGGGACATTGAATTGGTATACATAAATACAAAAAATCAACTGGCCGACATTTTAACTAAACCCTTAAACGAAGAAAGGTTCAGTAAAATTTGACATGAATTAGGAATGTGCACTCCAACGAACCTATCTTAACATTCAGAGGGATCTCTCATTCCTCATTTGTTTTTGAAAGAATGAGTGAAAACTTTACTCGAATTCATGGCTGAACTTAACTCAAAAACTAAGGATTTCTCTGCACTCGTCGACGAGCTAGCGACTCACGTCAACGACACATCAGCATGTCCTCGTCGATGACGACGTTCTACTCGTAGACGAGACATCACATGTCCTTGTCAATGACCACTCTACTCGTAGACGAGACCTCAACATGTCCTCGTTGACGTCCAATTTACACTCGTCGACGAGCGGCGAAAGGGCACTTTAAGAGTCATAATTTTCATTATTCATCTATCGTGTCCTAACCCTCACCCTCGCAATTTCTACCTTCCTCTCACCCTCCGATCTCTTCTCAACCTCCTCTGTCTCTCCTTCTCCATTATCCCTCCTTCGTGCATCTCTTCCTCCACCTCCACCTTCACCTCCTCCTTCCGAAGCCCCAGAAGGTCCACCTTGAATACCGTCTCCCTCCACTGCTCTCCCGACACGCCAACCCTCCACTCCTCCCCTCACTTCATGGCTCCATTATCAAAGAAGAGGGCCCCCATTGCCTCTCAACTGGAGCAACGAGAAAGCTCCTCAAATCCCTCCGCTGAGTAGTCACGCAAAGCTATAGCCGAAGCGGACCGCCGCTTCGTGTCATCGGAAACCACCTACCGATTGCACACCGAAATATCCAAGAGACCTATTATTCATGGTAAAATCGTTTCCCTCAAGTTTCTTGAAGCAAACTTCCCCACCATACTCCCAAAAATTAAGACTGTTGGGTGGGACACATTGTTCTCTCTGCGTGAGCAGTCTATCCCGACCTTCTTCATGAATTTTACGCCAACTTCGTCCCATCAGCTTGAGGCTGCAACACTTTTTCCACTGTCCAAGGCAAGCTCATTCGCCTAACCAGTCAATTATTTTCCGATATCTTGTTCTGCAATTTTTATCCTGTACAAGGTCTCCCCAAAGCCATGTGGCCCACACATTATGCTTGGTTCCAACCCCACGAGGCTCTGAAGCTGGTCAAGGGTAATCCTCAAATTCCTGAAGTAGCCAAACCAAAATGTAAGGATCTCACGGTTGAATTTCGAGTCGTTCACCACATGATCACATACAACCTCTTGCCTGCGTGACTGGGTCACCATGGGTGACATTTTTGCTATGTTCTGCTTCTGGCATGGACGGGGGATTTATTTTCCGTCTATCATTATTCAGAATATGGAGGATTGTGTCAAACGGCAAGGAGGATGCTTGCCCTATGGTCGACTTCTTACTCGCATTCTTGAGCACTTCGATTTAGTTAGCACTGGCATGTCCTCTGTGGTCCCCTCTCAGGATGATGTTTATTCTAAAATAACTTTCCATCACATGCGCTTTGAAAAACACGAGGAAACGAACGGTTGGGTCAAAGCCATAGGACCGGGGAGGGCCCCGGTTGATGAAGTCGAAGCCGCTATGGATGAGGCCGCGGCACCTGAGGCACCACAGGTTGATCCCATTATCGAGCGTCTTGATAATCTCCAGTTTGCCATGACACAATCTGATCAGCGCAATCGTGCCCGCTTTGACTCGATCGATGCAGCCTTAGAACTCCAAGAAATTCAAACTAGTGCTCGTTTTGCCGCCTTTGATGCCAGATTCGACTCTATTGATAACTCTCTAACCGCTCTCCTAGCCAAGCTCGATCTTCCACCAGAATAGCTTTAGGGTTGACAACCCCTGTTTTTTGATAATGGCAAAGGGGGAGAAAATGATATATGTTGATAATCTAGGTTGATAGGTTGACATTTCTGATGTAGGTTGACACTTTCTGATGATTCCTTTTGTGGTGAAGATATTAATGACCTTGCATCACTTTTGTTGGTTTGATGCAAATTGCGGTACATCTACTATGCTTCCTAACACTATAATCAGTTTGAACTCATGAATAGACCAATGTTATAACTGGAATGCTTGTTTGTACTAAGACACTTGTGTTGAATGGAAAACACTGAGCTGGTTGTGTTGAATGGTAATATTGAACTACTTGTGTAATATATTAGATTGATGCAGGTTTAAAAACATGGAAAACTGCTTAAGTTATGGACGGCATGCTGCCGAAAATTTCATTTGAACCCCCTTTTCCAAAACTAAGATGATTATCACATAATGCACACATTAAGGGGGAGGAATTGTTAAAAGTTTTAACAAATGTGCACAATTTAAGGGGGAGCATTTTCTAAGAAAATTATATTATCAAAAAGAACACCAATGGATTGTCATCATCAAAAAGGGGGAGAATGTTAGCCCTAGTGGCTAAGGGTCCTCTTTCCAGCTTGTTTTGATGACAACAACCCATTAGTGGTTCTTAAGTGTGCTAACACCTTTCTCCAGACCAGTTCAGATACACAGGACAGTTCCAAAGTGAGCATAAAGGGTCAAACATGCATCATACCGGCAAAGAGCAAATGATAATCAATAAATCCCAACATATGACACATCCGGAACTCAACCACTCAACCGAAGCACTTTTGGATCTTACACTGCATACACAAGCATTGGGTTGTGTGTGTGTTTGTAGGAAAGATTGATTTTCGTAACTCCTTTGTGTATGGTACCGTTCAAAAGTAACCAGCAAGAGATGGACAAACTGCATATGCATTTAGTTCATGATAGGGTAAAACATTGACACTGAGACTGCACATGCATACTGAGTCACCGTAGACTGCACAAGATGTCTAAATGTTTTCAAAACATATTTTATCAAAACAAGACATCTTGTGAGATGGCAAAATTATTTCTAACAAGTATGAACCTTGAATTAGTCGAAAAACACCCTTGGACTCGTTAGAATTCCATTTAAGGTCTCCTTTAATACACTAAAACAGGGTAGCTCGTCGACAAGCACAAGGCCCCATCGACGAATACACACAAGAGACTCGTTGACGTACACAGGGGAATCGTCGATGAGGAAATACCGAGAATACCTTAAATTCAGAATAAGGTGTCTCATCAACGAACACAGGGTCTCGACAATGAGGCCAAGCATGGGACCCGTCGACAAGTATTGACCTCGTCAACGAGTGTCGGGCTGCAAGAAGCATTAAATGAACAGTAATGACTATTTTTTCAAACTTGTCTTTACTCCATTAATGCCAACGGCTCTCTAGCGAGCTTCTAGGTCCTTTGCCAATAAATGTGAGTCTTGTGCATTAATTCTAGAGTAGTTAAGCAATTTGGTTGTTGAGAACAATTATTGTGCATTCATACTAGGGTTTCACTTTGTGCTCTCTTGCCCTCTTGTTCTTTACTCTTGTTTACACACTATTTACAAAGAGGGAATAATGTGAGGTTTATATTGGGATATTTAGCTCAAAAAGGGAGCATTCTGCATTGTATCTACTTGCTTTCAAATTCATTGTATTGGAAGGTTCTTTGTGAACCATTATAAGGTGACTCTAGGTGAGCACCATTGTTAAAGCTCTTTGTGAGCAGTTGGTTTGTAAAGGCTTCTTCGCTGGGAAGGAGGGTTACATAGTGGATTTGGGGAATCCTTGAGTTGGTCTCAAGGCGTGGACGTAGGCTCGGAGCCGAATCACTTTAACATAGCTGCGTTAAGCTTCTCTTATCCCTTCTCTCGTGTGTTGCTCACTTTTTGCTATTTGCTTTATATATATACTGTGATATAATACTTTTACTCTTGCCAAGAAAACTTTGTGATTGTAGAAAAAGTTGTATATCCGCGAAAGATGTCTATTCACCCCCCCTCTAGACGCATATCCGGACCAACAATATTCCTTTTCACCTCTTTGCAAGTCAGTATTTGTACCTATTTCACACAATCGATGAATCTTATCCTTTTTCAATTCTTTACTAGTCAATTGTGGTAGTTACTTCGCACAGTGGGTTGAGTTGTATTCCTTTTCATTTCTTTACAAGTCAATGGTTGTATTTCTTTCATATCGTGGATGAGTGACGTAGAGTATAACCTGGTAGACATGTAGTCAATGATGAAAATCACCAACAGAAAGAGTATGAAGTCTTCTTACAAATACATCGACAAGGTCATCGATAGAGTGGGTGGGGGAGAATGTTAGGAGTTGACAGTGTGACCTCCGTTAAATGGGGAGGAGAGATATCTTCACTTGCCCTCACCAGGGATTTTTATAATGGATGTTGAATAATTCGGATGATAACTGTCAGGACCGAAGGAGCCCATGGGTGGGCTTGATACACATGGGCTCCTCCAATCATAACAAGTGGTATTAGAGCCCGGTTGGAGCAAAAAAGTCAGATCGTAAGTGATCCCAAAATCAGAGCTCTGTTGAGTGGATCGAAACTAAGTTTTGAGGCCACCATCGCATTCAGCTCGCCGAGACGAAGAGAATCGTGCAAACCGGAGCTCGAAAGGAGTTCAGAATAAGCCTCACGCGCCTTGTCGAAGCAAGAGGCTTCGCCACATGCCAGTCACGCGTTGGTGACCAGCTCCTCATGCGCTGCACGTGATTACACTCCTCTTCCTCGCCCGGACAGCCTTGACCCGATCCAGGGGAACTCGACCCGACCCGAAGACAGACTCAGACCAGGTTAACCCGAGAACCAGTCCCCGACTTAGATCCGACCCGCCGCCTCAGCACCGCCCACCACGTCAGTCGAGTGCCACGTCAGTCGGGTGGACCCCACTACCATGTCAACCGGTGGGCCCCACTGCCATGTCAACACCACCACGTCATCGTACCACGTTAGCAGAGTTGACCAAGTTTGATCAGGTTTGACAATTAGTTTGACTGAGCTTTTCGAAGTCGTTTTTGGTACGTTTTTCAAGCAACTTGAACCATATCTAGGGGGCTTTCGATTGTTTCGGATCCAACCGCGCTATCGATTTGAGCAAATTCCATCTCTAGATTAGGCAATCGAGATGTCAAATGAAAAGAGCTCAAAAATCGAAATGTTCAATGGCAACAATTTCGGTTTCTGGAAGATGTAAATAGAAGATTATTTGTTTGGGAAGGAATTGCACTTACCATTGAAGGGTAAGCCAGCATCCATGAACAAGGACGAGTGGGAGTTGCTTGATCAAAAAGCTCTTGGAGTCATCAGAATGACGTTGTCGAAATCTGTGGCGTTTAATATCAAGCATATAACATCCACCAAGTCTCTGATGGATGCGCTCTCTAATATGTACGAACAACCTTCAGCCACAAATAAGGTACAACTCATGAAAAGTCTATTTACGATGAGCATGTCTGTAGGTGAAAGTTTTAGCAGGCATTTGAATAATTTCAACAAGTTGTCAGATCAACTCGCCTCAGTCGGGATAACGTTTGATAATGAGATTCGGACCCTACTAATTCTTAGTTAGTTACCTGAAAGTTGGAATGGTGTCGTTACTGTTATCAGTAGCTCCGCAGGAAAATCAAAACTTGTATACGATGAAGTCGTCAGCATGATTTTGACGGAGGAAATAAGAATGCAGTCAAACCATGGTTCCACTTCGAGTTTAGCCTTGAACATGGAGAGTCGAGGTAAAGGAAACAGGCATGGACGATCAAACAACCACGGCAGATCTAGGCCCAGGTGGTCTAAATCCAAAAATCCCAGAGGTACTCAAGACACAGGTTCTCAAAGCACAAAAGTTATTGAGTGCTGGAACTGTGGAAAAACTGGTCATTACAAGAACTAGTGCAGAAGTCAGAAGACAGAATATGAGACGAGGGCAAAGATAGAAGCAAATATTGCTTCTGAAAATGATGAGATGTTGATCTTCTCTTTGGAGAGCAAGCAAGAGTCTTGGGTCTTAGACTTCGGAGCCTCATTTCATGCCACTTTCTGCAGAGATTGCCTAGAGAAGTACACACCATGTAATTTTGGTAAGGTGAACCTTGGCAACGATCAACCTTACGACATAACCGGCAAGGGAGTTGTGAAGATCAATATAAACGAGTCAGTATGGAAGCTGAAGGATGTCAGATATATTCCAGCCTGAGAAAGAATTTGATCTCAGTTGGTCAGCTAGCAGATGAAGGATACACGATGAAATTCATTGGCGATGAATGGAAAGTTTCAAAGGGTGTATTTACGATTGCGCGAGGTAAGAAAATAAGAACACTTTTTCTAACCTCCAATGCCTCCATGTCTATTTCAGTAGAGATTGACATGTATGAGAATTGTATAGTCGGGAAACAGAAGAGGGTCAGTTTCCAGACAAACACCCGTGCCCCAAAGAAGAAGGGACTAGAACTAGTCCACTCAAAATGTGTCGGGAGACAACAGTAGAATGCCGAGAATCCTTAGGTGGAGGAACCAGTGGAGCAGATCATCGCACCACCGTCTCCTACTCCAGCTTCGGAGCTTAGGAGATATACTCAGTCCCATGTACCAAATCAAAGGTATATTGATTACTTACTTCCTACAAATGGAGGAGAGCCCGAATGCTATGATGAAGCATGTCAGGTGGTAGATACGAGCAAGTGGGAGCTTGCAATGAAGGATGAGATGAAGTCCCTTACCTCCAACAGAAAGTGGGAACTAACTGAGTTGCCCAAAGGCCTTCATAACAAGTGGGTGTGCAGAATCGAAGAGGAGCATGATGACTCCAGAAGATACAAGCCTCGGTTGGTAGTCAAAAACTTTGAACAGAAGGAAGGGATTGACTACACCGGCATCTTTGCACCAGTTGTGAAGCTGACAGCCATCAGATTAATCCGCAAGAATCAAGCAGACAGGAAGGTGGTAACTACAGAGAAATTGAAGTTGTATTCAACTTCAGTTGGTCTTCATGCCTGAAGACATATTTTGAGCACATCATTTATTCATGATACTGATTGAGGAGGCGTCTCTGTCTCCAAGTGGGAGATTGTTATAGCTGGAGCCAGGAGCTGGAGCTAAGTTGGAACGCGGTGCAATTAATCTCACGCTGTGAAATTAATCTCCATTTTATCTCTCCATTGTAACTTCCCATTTATGTTTAATTGTGATTTAATTCTCACTCCTATAAATAGAGAGCTAAGGAATGTAATATGTGTAGAGGGTACAAGAGTGTACAAGTGAGAAGCTCAGAGAGCAGAGAGGAGAAAGAGGAGGAAGAGAGGGAGAGAAAGGGTGAGAATTGTAATTTTCTGACGAAATAGTGAATATTTGGTGTGTGCTTCGTAAACGTAGGTCAATATTGACCGTACCACGTTAAAATTTTGGTGTCACATCTTTCTGGATGCTTACAAGTTCCTAACAAGTGTTAGGACTGGAGGAGCCCATGGGTGAGCTTGATACACATGAGTGAACACCAATTTGACCCAAAAACTCAAGCCTATTGGGTCTTAGGTCCATCTATGTATATAAGCACCCATCATCCACTTTAATTTTCCAATGTGAGACAAGTTCACAAGTGGAATTCTCAATAATCTACCCCTCACTTGTGAGTTCTAGCTGCTCCCCCTTGAACAGAAATCGTCTCCCTTCTAGGACAATTCTCCAACAGTTGCTCAAGTGGGCCTTACCACTGGCGTCTTACGTGCCTCAAATTGCATTTCATGTGCCTCCAAACCAATCCTACCTCGCACGTCTTTACCCTATTCGGATCCATCCGCAGCCTAGATGATCCTTATTGGCCTCAGCCACACACTTGATCCTCCAACTGTTAGTACATCAGGAGAATTAGCTTCCTGTCTCGACTTTTTACGATGTCGCTAACCCAGAGTTACGAACCGTCGGCTCTGAAACCACTTGTTAGGACCGGAGGAGCCCATGGGTGAGCTTGATACACATGAGTGAACACTAATTTGACCCAAAAGCTCAAGCCTATTGAGTCTTAGGTTCATCCATGTATATAAGCACCCATCATCCACTTTAATTTTTCAATGTGGGACAAACTCACAAGTGGAATTCTCAACAATAACTTGTGTGGTTGTCTTATTGATTGAATATAACAACTAGTTTCACATGTCATTGAGTATGAAAGTTGCTTGTCTTCATGAATTCATTATAGTTGGAACTGATATTTCATGTCTATGATGGTTTTCGAAAACCTCTCGAGTGTTCGTGTCAGCTAGATTGAATGTGTGTAGTTGGCTGACTCTATTGAGGGCGAGCCTCGACGAGTGCCGTGCGACACGTTAATTGGCTTAAAATTAGCAATCCGTGACACAGTACCTAATATAGTTATATTTTTCATTAGAGCCAATTTCAACACATCCCGTTGGGAACGCATTCCTACCTAGGCTAAAGGTGGGCTAATCTTCCTGAATCAAAAGTTGGATTTAATCTTCATTTAGCAAGAAAACACATAAAAGCTGAGATTACTTAACAATAGATTTTCAAAAAAGAGTCTTTTTGTCCGTAACACAATAAATTTTTAAAAAGGGTAAAAACTTTTGTCAAACAAAGAAAATAAGAAATCATTTTGGGCGTACCATTGGTAGTAACCGTGCTGTTCGTTGATGGCGGCGGCGGAAGAAATCTGGCGGGAGGCGCCGGAGGAGAGGGCGGCGGAGTAATGCTGCTAGCAGTAGAATTATAGAAAGGGTACACTTCAAATTTAAACACACAACTTGGTTGGAGAATAGCCCCACCTATGTTCGTCCGGCAACATCCTCTGTAAAAAATCACCGCCTGCCGCAGACAATCGCTGCAAATCATCTGTGATAAATCCGGAGTGCACTGCATCAGCGCATAAATCCTCTCAGAAATATCTGAGAACTTCGCCTCCCCAGTTGCGAATTTCAGCTCTTTTGAACCCATCGAGGCCCCAATCACTAAACTATCCGTCAAATTATCCCAAATCTCATGAAACTTATCTTCCCATCCAGTCGGGATATTGTCCACACGGTGAAACGCGCGAGTGGGAGTCGTCGCTACCGATCCAAAAATTTTACCGTCCGAGCACCGCACGACGCATCGAGGACCATTCAAGGACCATATGATTGCTTCCTTCTGGTTGGTACAATTGTTTATGATGATTTGGCTGGAGACGTTGACGCAATTCCTACAGTCTTCGGAGGAAATGTCTCCTCTGCAGAGCGCCAGAGCGTAGGCCTTGTCGGGGTCTTGGCCGGCGTCGGCGCTGTAAAAGCCGCCGGCATTCGCGACGTTGGGGGAGAGAGAAGAGAGGAGGAGGTTGCGGTTCTTGCCGTAGGTGCTGTTGGTGGTGAAGTTGCCCGTGGTGTAGCATATCAACTGGGCGGTGGCCAGACTGATAAGCCATAGAAGCGAAACATGAAATAGAACAAATGAAGTGAAAGAACCCATTGCAGATTGGGTAAGAAGTTTCAGTTCATGTAATCATGTTTATGTCTGAATCTGACCCAAATAGTTAAAGGTCTCGTATCACAAATTCCCAACCCTTTTTGCCTTTGAAGTTTGGTCGAGTCCACGGCCAGTGTGAACTGCTTCCTCTCTTCCGCGTTTCTTGGTTGACACAGACACAGAGTGGACTTTTACGCAAAATATTAATTGTTCATGGGAATAGTTGGGCGAAAGAGACGAAACGCGAAATTGGAAGGTGAATTTCCATTGCGTGCCAAATGCTCTGGTCAATTTGCATTAAAAAAAAAAAAACTCTCTACATATGGTTAATGGATTCTTCACGTGGGGAAATTATAACAGAAGCGGTCCGGCCACGTGTACCTGCGCCTACCTTTTAAAATATGGTTAATGGATTCTTCCCCTCTCTCTGTTCTTTGCCTAAGATCTAGAAAATTGGAGAAGATGAAAATTTGGGTGCCATCGTGTGTGAAAATACCAAGAAGTAAGTAAGTACGCCCCCCTTCACTTCAATTCATCCCCTTCTCCATCATTCCACAGATTCATTTTTTGAAGAAATTAATTAAACAAAAGCAGAAATGGAGACACAGAAAATTTTTGAATTTGTCATTTTTGTACTAAAAAGTGTTATGTAGTATTTTTGCCTACCCCTACCCCAACTTAAAACTTCAATGTTGTCAGTGAAGGGTAAAAAGAAAGAATGTGGGATGCATGGGAGAGGAAAAACAATGCATGATGCAGTGAAGTCAAACAATGTACTAGCAGGAGATCACAAAATCTAGAAATAACATGCTATAATATACTGTAGCACAAAAGATGATTCCAAAAATACCATGTAAAATTCATGATTGCAAAATGACATTACACTATATGTGACGTCATTACAAGCACTAGTAATGCCACAAAATTCATAGTGAAAGAACAAAAAAGAAAGGAATAAAATGTAACGCCCCGAACCTAGGAGTGGGGTTCGGGGTGTTATGTGTTCTATTCACAGATTTTTGATACCATAAAAATCATCTAGTAGTAGAAATGATTAAACATCCTCATATAATATACCAGAGCACTATATTACATAACCCAAAATGAATTTTCATTCGTCCATATTACATCACTAGAGAAACATAAAAACATAAATAGTAATAGTTCAATATCTTACAGACACACACACAAAACTAACTATCAAACCCTGCCCCAGAGTTCTCTAAGCTCGATCGCTTGAAGGTCTTGAAAAATGAGTTGTATATTGGGGGTGAGACAATTCTCAGCAAGACGAAATGAATTATTATCAGTGTGCGGAAACATGAGTTTTAGTATACAAAAAATATAATCATTTAATAATCAACCATGACTGAAAGACACTTATAAAACTGCACTTACACATACATCATCAACCAAGCCATTAAAAACTGCAAACACGTTCACCATAACACTTCTTAAGCATCACGCATTCAATTCACATTCACGCACTCACACCCATAAATGAAAATGCACATTTACTTCACTTTCCAATACTTTCTTACTTTCCGGGAATCCCTCCCCATCGTTCCCACTTCATACTTCACACAGTTAGAACTCACGCGACCTGTTCATAGTAAATCAGTAAAACGAACTCGTCATCCCATTGCCAACGTTTTACCCCCTTTATATAAATGACCATATAACGACCTCCTCATATCATTGTCAACGTTATATTACGATTTATATCAAGTACAATATAACGACTTTCTCATATCACTACCAACGTTATATCACAATTTACATGAACAACAATACAATACCATAATATATCAGTTAAATGCACCACAACAATCACAACCAATTTATTTATGAAGAGTTAATCTCATGCCACACGAGTTAAGTATTAATCATACTGAAATAAACCATTCGTAGAGAATATATATCATTATGTACTAGATTACATTATTCCTGAAAATAAGGATATGACCATATCCACAGTTTGTAAAGTCAAAGAACTCATATTTAAAAGAAAACTGAGACGGTCAATCCTACTCACTTTGATCCTTTGGAAAATACATAATACGATTCAAAACCAAGATTTTCAACCGATCAAAATGTTCAAAAAATCCATTACTTTAATCCTACAATCTTATACTTTAATTGAATTGGTCGATTTTAGAAATACAACTGCTACCCTAACCCTAGACTTAAATACTCCTTTTCAAACGGTTGGATTTTGAAACAGAAGCTAAAATCATATACTTATATACTTGTTCTCCATTTTAATCAGTAAACAAAAGAACTGACATAATTTATTTCCCTTACCTGTTTCCCTTAAAATGGCCTAAGACGAACAAAAAAATTGAAACCCTAGCTTTCCGAACCCGCTGAAGAACGGAGACCAACAAGCCAAGAGAAGAGAGACACAACTGGAGAGCACGAGAGACCTTGAGGTGAGAGAGAGAGAAAACCGAAGCCCTAGTTCTTGAGAGAGAGAAGAATGAAATTTTCTAAAAAAAATTACCTAGGTTCTATTTATAGAATTGCTGTCCCACACGAAAACGTCAACAGAAAACTTGAGCTAGAATTCCCGAGAGCCATTTTGGAGGAAACTGTCAACGGTTTTGTTTGGGGTTCCCCAAACCTTCAATGGTTTTGTCCTGCCCTTGTCCGATTCGTTCCTTTTCTTTTCCTTTCTCTTTTATTTTATTTATTTATCCTATTTTCTTAGTTCGAGTCACTACAATCTCCCCTCCTTAAAAGAATTGCGTCCTCGAAATTCACTAATTAATCATTTTACATAACTCTAAAACTTCCTAATCATCCTCATACCACCAATTTCAATATACTACACAGATATGCATAAATGTGTTACTTAGAATCAAAGAAATCTTATTGCTTGCCTCAAAACGTAAACATATTACCTGTTGCCACGCCCTAAGCAATATCCGCATCAGTCAGAATAAGTGTATACACATGCGCCTGGCCGCCTTGGGGTGTCGGAGTGTTCCCCTGGTTCTGATCAGAAGTGGATGCATTGATCGGCGGCCCTCAACAATCTTAGGCTAGGTGGCCATACTTGTCGCATCGATAGCACACAATTCCCCTACCCTCGTATTCTCCCTAATGCCTCTGATTACATCGAGAACAGTGAGGGCGTGATGAGTTACCCTGATAGCCTCGATCATCCCTATCTAGCCTCTGGTCCACAATATCATCATCTCCCTTCCATAAACCCTGTCTGGCGTTCGCATGGAAACTAGGAGACATGGATCTCTTCCTCTGATCTGACATCTCTGCACCTCTTTGCAGGCTCATTTCTACTACGATGGCTTTATCCACCAGCTCCGAGAAACTCTGCATCTGCAGGACTGCCACTTGCTCATGGATCCTCTATTTCAAGCCCCTCTAAAGCCTCTTCGCCTTTCTGAATTCATCTAGGACCATGTATGGGGCGAAGCAAGATAACTCCATGAATCTGGCAGCGTACTGCTGCACAGTGAGGTGCCCCTGGTTCTGGTTCAGGAATTCCTCAGCTTTTGCGTCTCTAGTGGTGGCGAAAAAATACCGATCAAAAAATACCTCCTTGAAACAACCCCAGGTTATAATCGCGGGTGCTGGCCGCTATTCCTCCAATAGCCTCACTGCTAGCCACCATCGCTCAGCCTCTCCTGAGAGCTTGAAGGCAGCATAAAGAACTTTCTGTTAGTCAATGCAACATAGCATTGTCAGTATTTTCTTCATCCCTTGCACCTAATTTTCAGCCACAATTGGGTCAGCACCTTCTGCAAAAGTAGAGGGTTTCAAGAGAGTAAAATGCTTGATCGAGCAGCCCTGGTCTGCAAGTGGGCTGTTCTGCCCCTTAGAGTCCCGCCTAATCTCTTCCCTAACCTGCTAAGCTAAGCCTCGCAGCAGTGTGGAGGTATCGATGTCATCCTCGCTGGAAG